>NW_027114407.1:2487892-2529468 GCF_000696795.3 Halyomorpha halys | reverse complement strand
TAAAACTGCAAGCTATTCTGTCAGGTGATTCAGTAAAGATAAAGAAAATGAAATTCATGACCCCACCCCAAACCATTGGCTAAATTAATTACCTCATTTGCTTCAATAATATTAACCACTACCAAGGGATATGAAATTGTTATGTTTATAAAAAATAATACAACACAGTTGGCAATGAACTAAACAAGTCCAGTCTTTTATGACCTTCCTCATATAAACGAGACTTGGGCTCTTTCAGGACTGAGCTAAAACCTTACCAAGCCAGGCTTCTATTCAGTTTACCATTTCACTTCAGTTATTTTTATACAAAATGGCTCACAACAGGTTACCATCTCCTATAGGATCACCAGGCAGTCCTCTTGATCCTACAGGGCTCTATGAGCCTGATCCCTTGAAATCAGATCATCCAGCTACATTTGATCCTAATAAATCTAAAGAGATTTTGTTAGAAGTTAAATTTCTCCAAAATGGTTCATCACGACGAAATCCTATGATGCCCCTAATCAGTCATCAACGACTTCTCCCCATTGGTGTTACTGAGTCCAAAAATTCATTGATTTAGACGCCCAGCTGCACCAAATCCACACTATACCAACAGCATTTCTTCAGGACTTCTTCATCTGTGAGATGATATACTGCCACACCTTACCTCAAAGAGATATTTAATGAATTACCACCTTCCTCCTATTCGTTGCCTAACTCTTGGAGAGACTCTACAGCTGAAAAAGAAGCTAAAATATTTCCTTTGGTTAGATGGAAAATACACTGCTCATCAGCAATTGCAACTGCCTCTAACTCAGTCATCATAACCAGGGGAACACGGGAAGCTAATAATTTTAATTAAGTGGTTATGCGAAGGTTGTGTGTTCATCAAAATAAAGTTCCTCATAATATTTATATATCCTTACAAGCTGTGGGCCACTCGTAGCCAAGCTAGTTAAAGCTCCAATTTTGACTGACTTGTCGGTCACTGCAGTGGCAACCTTTGAATCCAGCCTGGTGGGTCGACTTCTATTTCTGTGGAGGTCCTAGGAAATCAAAACTTGACCCCCCCCCACTATGGTTAGATAGGATGGTAACCTGAAAATAACCTCCTCCTCTCCCCCACCCTATGTAAGAAAGGGGGTCATACAAAATGTACTCCTTACAAGCTTAATTTATTTCCTATCATCAATTGTCTTTTCAGATGCCAAACAACAAGATTACTTTATATGTGCATCATAAACTCTAGTAAGTCTGCCTTCTGTCCTTTACTGAAATAATTCCAACCACTTAAGTCATTCATCAGCTGTCCACATATCCTCTTCAAAGCTGGTCTTACACCTGGAGCAGCATTCCCTGTGGTGTCAAATACCAAATTTCACTGATTTTAAAATTTTAAGCAAATTTTAGGCGGGCAGAATGTTGTGGTCAAAATACGTTTTAATAATTAACTCGTAAGTACAAAAAAATCTACTCTGTTATTAGTTACTTTGCAGAGGCATAAACAATATTCTAGTGTAATAGTTATTGTGTAAATACAACATATGTATCTCCTGATGCAGTGTTATTTGCTTGGACTCTGGCTAACTTACTTGTTCTATTCTTTTTATCATGCTGGGCAGACAACTTTGGCTCATCATACATGAGGACAAGGTGAGTGGACATACCCTTTTTTCAATCTACCTCCACAAGGACAAGAACAATGGCCCCATCAATCACCCACAGTGATATAAAGACATTTTTCTTTTCTTTTATATAACGTTATTAGTAAGTTTATAATAGGTGTAAGTTTTATTACTTTTTTTTTGTCTAGTTTATGTTTGTATATTTTGTTTTCAAAGGTTTACAGCTAATTATGTTATATTATTCAAAATACAATATTAACAAAATTTCTTTTACTTTCATTACCCTTTACGGTTGGGCTAGATTAAGGATTCCTTTTGAACCCCTACCCGCAATAACACTATATTAAAAATATTACATGTAGGGATGTTTTTCAAACTAGAATAGAAACAAAATAGAACCAGAAAACGATAACAGAATAATTTAGATGTCGTAGATTATAGCTACAAAGTTACAGTTCTTTTTTAATTGTAATGAATACTGACCAATTATAATGACATCATGCTCCTCCTCTTGTGATACAACAGGCCAAGTAGCTTCTGTTTGTTGTGCTAAATGCGCCCCACTTTTGAGCTCTTTCAAATACAAATCTTGACATTTTTCATTAGCTTCTGAAAGTATGGTATCTAAGCTCGCTTTCTCTCCACTACTCATCACCCGTCGGACATTGGTTGCAAGCCTCATATCAGATTTCATCTATAATAATAATTTGAAACATAAGCAATTTAAAAAGGGACATATAAAGTTAACAAACATTTTAAAAAAAAATTAAGTAATTTGAATACATTAAATTTTTTAAATTTATTTATAGCAACAAGCCATAGTAAAACACAAGAACATAGTATGTATTTCCAAGTCAGTTGAAACCTTTTCTAAGTCAGGTCTTTTTTCCCTTTCCATTGTAACTTTGTTAATTTCAATCAAATTTTTTTTTTACTTTAAATATAACATTTTTCACTTATTTTCAATCATTTATGAGGAAAAGGATTTTGATTCTTTAATTGGTTTTTCGATTGCGCATTTCAATTTATTGTTACTTTTGAAGCTTTCTTGGATATCTGGAGCCTGCATTAGGTTTTTAAAGGTCCTGATTCTGTTCATGAATTGGATTTTTTTTATTGTGCATGCATGTTTTGTTTTATTGTAACTTCTGGAGGATTCTAGGATTTACAGATTGTTTATCAGATTTTCGAGGATTCTGATTAATTTTTTGAATTGGATTTTTGATCAAGCAAGACTATTGAAATTTATTGTTACTACTTGACTATTCTTTAACATAGGGATCAATTGATAAGATTGCAGAGTCCTGATTCTGTTTGTTTTTTTTTAGAACATGAAGAATGTCTTCTTAATTTAATGAGAATAACTCAAATAAGAATAACTTAATTTTAGAATTGTAAAGGTGCATAAGTATGGACAATTGACCCAAAACGTTATACATTGAAAAATATAGAATAGATTATATTCACTTTGGAAGTTTTTCACCTCAAAAATTAAAAAAAATTAATATAATCAAACTTCCTAAAAAGAAAATCCAGAATTAATTATTTTAAAATAAAAATAGAAAGAAAATATAATTTCTATTATATTAACAATTAAAATGGTAATTGTAATATTTGAAATGGAAAAAGTTACAATTGATTTGGAAAAGGTTAGAATTGAAATGGAAAAAGTTTCAATAGAAATGGAAAAAGGTATAAGGGAAGTGGAGAACAGGTAACACTTGACTTGAATGGAAGAAATGCTATCAGTACATTTGTTTTTTATGATGGTCTGTTCGCCAACTGAATGCCTCTGAGAGCATTGGAGGATGACTATCCAACTTCTCTCTACATCTTACTGCAACCTGCTACTAACTCTACACCATAATGAATAAAAGACAAAGAATTAAAGGACTCATTTTTTAAAAAAGAAATTGAAGGGAAATAGATAGGTGTGTGTGGACAGGGCCAAAATAGATTGGTAATGAGAGATGTTACAGTGGTGTTTATAAAAAACATACAATAGTCATTAACATCTACGTAGCTTTTCATGTAAGATCAAAAAATATCCAAGATATGCTCTTACCTAATTATGTTTTACCAGATTTTATTATAGTAAAATTGGAATACCGAGTAAATATTTTTTTTTAATGGCTTCTAGCCAACATAAAAATACCCGGGTAACCAAATATTACATTGAATGTAATGATATTCATCATTTATTTTAGAATTACTATATACATATATTTTTAACAGCCTTGCCTTACAGAAGGCAGTTGGTTTTAATAAGTTCAATTTTGAGCCCCAACCAACACCAAAGCTTGATTAAACTATCTTATCTATTCTACTTTTCCACACCCTAAAGATTAGAACAAGCACAAAATTAATAAAAGATTTTTAAATTTATAGAAATAACCATGTTATTTGTTTGAGTTTCTGAGATATATAGCACTTATTGGTTTTCAATCATTCATTAAATAAGTCAGAGGGTCAAACATAATCTTCAAAACAAAACAATCCCTGATAATAATCTATGGAAAGATTGACGATTCTGATCAACTAAAATGGAAAAGAATCAATGAAGAAAGAAAATAAATTATTGAGAATCTTAACTGCTAATATGTTTGTTTAAGATGTCATTTATTCTCTAAAATATACATATCCCTGATGTTAACTGGCATTTCATTTAAAATGCTTTTATAAGAAAGTGAATACATTATATACATTAAGGAATTTAATAACTTTAAATAAAAGATAGTGTTACAATGTGAAGAAAATAAATACAAAATCGTGAAAAATTATAAATGATTTACAATCTTGGCATTAAAATTTTACTCACAGGAAATGGCATAAATATGACTTCCTCACTTTCTTTTGGTTTATCGGAACCCTCAGACTGCTGTTTTTTCTTAGCAATGAAAAAGTTTACAAAAGCCGCTTTTTCTTTCTCAGTCATTCCTTCTTTTTTTCTTTTTTCCTCTTCCTTAGCCTCTTCTTTTCTGCGTCTTTCTTCCTCTTTTTGTTTCCTTTCTTCATCTTTCAACTTTTTTTCTTCTTCTTTTTTCTTTCTCTCTTCTTCCTTAAGTCTTTTCTCTTCTTCCTTGATTCTATAAAAGACAAATTAAGAACTTAATACAACACATAATTATAATGCATGCAAATAGGGCTCAATTTAAAGCGGAACACACCAGAGCAGTATGAGAAAAATACAATAGTAAAAAAAAGTAAAATTAATTTAATCAAATGCAAGAGCCTCCTACATCCACAGATGTTACATCTACATGTAAAAGAACAATTCACAAGTTGTAACAATTGATTCTAATATTTATCAGGTCAATAATTTACAATATCCCCCTCCCAGAATGTTAGTTATGACACCTCTAGAAATTGGGTTCTGCATAAACACACATATATTTATATGTATGCGTACATACATACACACATATGCATATTCGTATTCTGAAATGGTGTCACCACACTATCTAATATCAAAAAGGTTATTACAAGATTAATAGTTTATTTACAAAACAAAGTTGTTTTTTTAAATGATCCAATTAAATGAAAATAATAGTAATAAAAAGGAAACATGGGGTAAAAGGACCTAGTGATAAACAATAAACAAATAAATATATATATATATATGCACCTTGATATGTATTGTCAAACAATTATGTTATTTAAATCTTACTTTAGCTCTGCTTGTCGTTTTTTTTCTTTCTCTTCCCTCTCTTTTCTTTTCAAATCTTCTTTTTCTTGTTTCAATTTAAGTTTTTCTTCCTTCGCTTTGGTCCTTAAGGCTTGACGTTCCTATAAAAATGTGAATAACACGGTCAAACCAATTTATCTACAAAATTTTCATTTTTTTGTTTCATCCCATATTTATTAATTAAATTCTAATTAAATATTAAATAATAAATATGAAAGCTTTACAGAGACGGGTGTTTTTCTCCAGTTTTTATCACCACTTTTCTATAATTATAATATTTGAAATGGTTAAATCTGTTAACTTACCAACCTAAGACGTTCTCTTTCTTCTTTCCTTTTTAAGGATTCTAAACGCTTTGGAGTTAATTTCCGGGATGGATTACCAGGGGAGGATTTATTTTTCTAAAATATAAAAATCAATTATCAACATAAATTTAAAAGAAAAAATTATTACAATTAGAAAAAATATCCTACTGGACTTTCTTCTGAAGAAAAAGCAAAATCATCATCTTCACTATTTAATGTTCTGTTCAGGCTCTCATCAAGGGACTGGGTTTTGTCAGCAGGATCTTCCTTGAGGATATCACTTTCTACTTCTACATCATTAAGGCCACTCTGACAGCTGTCAATTTCTCCACTATTTTTTTCAACTGTTACATTGTCACCACTAGGATTACTTTCACTACCTACACTTTTATTATTAATCGAGTTCAAAACACTATCACTAATAACCAATGAAAAATCTTTAAGTGACGTATCATCTTCTTTAACTATAGATTCCATTTCTTTATTTTGTGAAGTAGATAAATCCTCAGTTAAATCAACAACAGGCTCACTTTTAGAAGTATTAAGTTTTTCCGGTGAATTTCGGCTAATTGAATCTAACTCTTTTTTTTCCTCCGACTTCTTCCGACTCTCACTAAATCCACATAATGATTTATTATTAATTTCAACATTTTCCTTTTCGGTTTCTTTGCAAACAATTTTATTTGCATGAACATCATCATTCAAATCTGAACTTAGTTTCCTCTTTTGGCTTTTTAATGTAACAGTACCAAAACATAACTGAGCTGCAAGAATAAAATTTAAATTAATATAAAAAAGTTAAATTTAAAATTCACCATAACATATAAATTAAACCAGATCCTAAGTGTATAAAATAATTATGATTCTAAATTAATTATCAATAATAAAGTATCCACTGCAATGCTAAGGGATACTAAAGTGGATAAAACTAACAGTGATTTATAATTATCATTTATCAATTACTTTAGATTAGAAAAGAAAGATGCGTTAAAAAAATACTACTGTAAACGAAATTCATAACCAAATATAAATGACCATACAATGCAAAAAGAAAAAAAAAGCTTGCCAGCAGACATGAAAAACATAGTTTTAACATAAAATTAAGCCTTGTAAAATTATTAATAGGAAGAAAATAAAACATTTCTGTGAGATAAAAGCCAGCTCATAATCAATCTTGATCAACAAATATATTTAGAAAAAGTTATAAGAAAAATCTTATTATTTAGAGTAACTACACTAAATACTCCTCAATTTATTTAATTTACAAATATGTAAATATTCAAAAACAATGTTGAAATAGTAATTAAATAGAAAAAATGTTACTGGCCATGCAATTTATAGTAATAAACAGCCAATTATTTATATAAATATCATTTTAAATTAATGCTTTCAATTGCCATGGAAATGGAAATTACTAGAACCCATATCAAAAAGGTATGCAGATCTTTTACAGAAGTTATTTTTTGGTAAGTAAAAAATATATAAAATGATGTCCATAGCTTGAGAGTATCAACGTAATAAAGCAACATTTTTTTATTTTGGGTTCAAATAACACTCAGAACAAGAATTTATTTATTTTCCAAATTGATCTTAATCATTATTCAAATCTCAATCGAAAACAAATTAATAATTAAATGAAGAAATTATATTAAGAGATAATTGAAAGAACATAATTATCAGAATTAATCTGTTATTTGAGGGACAATCCTTGTAAAACACAAAAACCAGAAATAATTCTTAATTTTCAAGATTTATCAAAATATAAAAAATGATTCGAAGAGGTTTAAAAATCAAAATGAATACTGATTAGTGTTTAAAAATATTTAAATCAATTTGACATGGCATATGATACTAATTATCTCATAGGATAAAGATATATCAGTAATCAAGTGAAGTCAAAAAGTCATACAAACACAATTTCCCTGAATGTTCCACCCATACCTTGCTTTAATTTCTTTTTTGGTGGTCCATTTTCATCTTCCAGACCCATTAGAATAATTATTAAGAACAGACTCTTAGATAAAACTTTAAGTTCAAGCCACTTAACAGGTATTACTATTTTTTAGTAAGACATAGTGTGATAATAGGTAACTATCAACATGAATACTAAGTTCAAATATAGAAAATAATACGACCGAGAAAGTAAATCAAGTGAACCAAAGGATTACAGACAAAACTTCATTCATTAAAAAAACTAAGAATTGTAGGAGGTAATAAAAAGCAAATTCAGCGCGAAAACAAGGAATGGATACTTGATAGTTTGTTTATCTTATTTCCAAATCTATACTTTTAAAACGATTTAATACAATCTGCTAAAACATACGTCTATTTTTATTAAGAATTATTATTTATAAGAGCTATTTTAAATTTAAAACTAAAATGTACAACTAAATAACTGTTCCTAGAATATTAATTACTTTAAATATTATGCACTGGGAGCGCTTCAATCTTTTCTTCCAGCATGGCCGTTCAATTCCTAAAGAAATTCGTAAGTTTAGGAAATTTAGATTTTTTTGAAAATTATTTAATTGTCACATTCCGTTAAGGTGTTATTTAACTGATTCGGTCGTATGACTTTATAGTATTGACTTATTTATTGTAACACTTTTAACTTGTTTAGGAAGAATGTGCAGTTAACTATTTTTAGTTATCTTAAAATTTTATAAATTTGTTATCAATAGAAGGTTATGTTTTCTATTGTTTTTTTCAAGTCTGGTACATTGAGTGGTAGCCGAACATATAGTACAGCATTGAGGAAAGCAACCTTAATTCCTGGAGATGGAATTGGCCCTGAAATTTCATCTGCAGTCCAAAAAATATTTACTGCTGCAGGAGTAAGTACAATTTAATTCCATTGAGATAATTTCAACTTTAACTGTTTGAATTTGGTTTTAGAATAACTCTGAAATAGGGATTTGATATTCTATGAACCAATAAATACTTTACATTTATTTATAGTTTTGAAAATATGTTGGTGAATTTTAATTTAGATGGATATTTTAATGAGATTGTCACTTATACACTCAATTTTTCAATGTAGTAATGTTCTAGCTGCTTATACTTCATCGGAATCATTTTTTATGACAGCTGGTGTAATTTTTTTGGATTTGAAAAAATTTTGTTTTTCAAGCTAAAAATAATGGATAATATGTATCCATATGAAGCCTAAGAGGTAAAGTCTAATCTGAGATTTCCGTTAAGGAAAGGAAGGAGCATAGTCTTTCCCCATTCTCATTTATAAACGTACATCTTTTTGTACTGGAACTAGCATTATTCTTGTCTTTTAACTATTTTGTTCCTTACTTGTAGAATGGGATTTCTTGTTTTAATTCTGATTCATAACCAAAAAAAATTTTTAAAATTGAAAGGGTGAGCCTGTGTGGAGATTTGTAGGTATATCTTTCTCCTATGTCCTTACCACAAAAACTCAAATGATTAGAACTCCAACTTCTGACCAGCTGATAATTAATGCTAACAATGTTTGTTATATTATCGCTATATCCTAAGGACAGTTTTAAAAATATATAAACACTGTGTTTTAGATTTGATAAGGAGCCTGTCTGTAGCCCTACTATCACTGGAACAAGCAGATAGCAGTTATTCATCTAAAGCCTTATCAATTGCTTGTCCATAAATTTAGTAGTTAAATATAAAAATTCATAGAAGTTCCATATGTCAATAACTTTAATACAAGATAATCCTTTGACAATGATTCGTTAAAAGCTATGGTATTACTACATTTTTAATTTGTTCAAATTGTCTATCATGCGCTATATTAAATCTTAATGATTACTGGAGTTTCTCTAAAAGTTTACAGAATTAATCTATCTCAAAAGAAATGATTTGTTCACATTTTTTTTTTTTTTAGATTATCTCATACATTGAATTTGAAAATGTAACTTCTTTGATAAAGAATTCGTATTCATATCTGTAGTACACCTGGTGATGTAATAACTAACTTTGACTTCATATAAATCTTATTAATTTAATTGAACTTGACAACCATATCAGAACAGATTACATTAATTGTTTTATCATATAGGTAATTATGTGGAAACCTTGTATTAACTTAATTTATTCCATGTCATAGTAAAGGATCTTGCATTAAAAATTAATTTTGTAGACCAACTTTCACTTTAAAAGACACTGTTGTAAGTTTTTTCTTTGAAATACATAGTAGATAGTTGTTAAAGCTTCATTCAGCCACTAACCTATACTTGCACGCGAAATCATGTAAATTTAAGAGATCTTGCTCAGTATTGGTAGTGGAAATTATTCTGATAAATATAAAAAAAAAAAATTACTTTTTTTCATTGATATCAATTTAAACATGTCAAGAGGTTATTAATATACAATTAGAAGGTGCAACATAAACCAAACTGTATATTAAATAATGATTCACATCCTTTATAATCTGTTATCAATATACACTTTTGAACTGGTAGTTGTTCTTGGAAACACTTAGCTGCCTTTGGAATTTAATGGTGCTTGTAACTGTCAGATCTAAAATAGCCGACTTGCCCATGGAGCACTTATGAAGTAATACCAGAACTATTCTACCAATTTGATTAAATAACATTTTATGAATAAATTTTGACACAACATGGAAGAAGTAGCGAATGTATAGATGAAAATATAATGTGTCCAAAGGACAGGGGAGAACTCTGAAACATCCATGCAATAGTTATATATGAATAAAAGGCTTACAAAATTTTAAGATTTAAAAAAATAATTAGTATGAATTATATTTACAGTTTTGTGAAATTTTCATTAGTCTAAAATAGGTAATTTATTATCTACCTGAAATTTTAAATAAAAATGAAAACCGATACCCTTTTCTACTGTAGAACAGAGAGTCCTTATAAAGTCTTAATAAGAAATGTGTGCTTCTATTCATTCTTTCTATGATATCTCAAATGCCTTACCCAAAATGACTAACATCTGAAAACATTCAGAATAAGGATTTATCCTTTATTCTGTCCATGTACACCAAAACAAATTAATGCTCTTTCCTTACCTAAATGATCAAAAAAATCTCCTCTTGCGCAGAGTATACACAAAAAATATATATGAATAAGTTATGGTGTTGCTTTAGTTGCCCATAGACGTGATTTAAGAAGTTGGTTAGAAAAAAAGAAGAAAAGATCAATAAGTGAAACTTATGTTTAATGTGTGCCTATATTGTAAGCCTTCATTGGGGGCAGATGGTTGAGAACTACCAAATACAAGGAGTTATTTCAAGAACAACTGAGCTAGTATTATTTTTACTTTTTAAAAAAAAAAAAAAAAAATGTTTTTTATCATTCAGACCTACACTTACTAGTACATCTTTAAGGTTATCCTTTGGTGACTTTGTAATTTTCTTCTCTGGCCGCTCCCTCCCAACCTTCTTTTAATTAACTATATTCGGGGATCTTTTAGTTTTTTATTGCTTACTGTTTAAACTAATTGGTAAGTAAAGTTAAAAAAGATTCATATCTATTTGGGCTCTGGATGATTTATACTATATGAATTAAAAATTTCATGATGACTATAATCTTCTTTTATAGTAGTTTATATCCTTAGAGTTTATTAGTAGATAAAATTAACTATATATTTAAACTTAGATTTTTTTTTTTTACACTGTTTCATCATTCCTTATCATTTTAACAGTGGCCATCTGTCACACCTTTTTCCCCACACATCCATCAGTTCTAGTAACCAATCATGAACTTTACAACCTGTTCCAATGTTTGATCTTGGAATATGTTACTCCCAAAGAAATAGGTAATGACCATTAAATATTAAGCAAGCTGTCAGTAAAAGTAAATCCAATAAATTGGGCCTTATTGTGAACACCAGGGGCTTGACAGAGAATTGGGAGCCAATTACTGACTTCTGCCTCAGTTTATGACAATGGCTGAAATTATTATTAACCTCAATATGAACCTGAGTACCGAGACTGGAGAACTCCCCCTCTTTTTGGTTTAATTTTTCTTTTGAAGACGAAGGATATACCATCTATTTGATTAAGTACAAATTTGGCATCTTTGAATACTGTAACAAATCCTATATTCAGATAAATTGGCTTTAAGTATTTAATTAATTATTTAAAGAAGAATTAAATTGTTGAAATATAGGTATGGCTGACAGCCAACTTAATAGCGTTCTTAAAGATGGATAAAACTATCTTATTTGTGTACAAAGATTAAACCATTTGTCCCTCAAAATATTTTACTCTTAGTATTGTGTCAAATTCAAAGGATGTTAAAAAAAGTACTTAAATACCCAGTTACTTGTATTCACATGATTATTTTTTCTTGTAATATTTTTTAATACTTAGTTTTTTTTTAATTGTAGGTACCAATCGAATGGGAAATAGTTGATGTGACTCCTGTTAGAGGGCCAGATGGAAAATTTGGAATACCTCAGGCGGCAATTGATTCTGTTAACAGGAATAAAGTTGGGCTTAAAGGTCCACTTATGACACCAATTGGTAAAGGCCATAGATCTTTGAACTTGGCTTTGAGAAAGTACGTAAAATTATGAATTTAAAGTTAATGAAAGAGAGTGAACGAGTGCATGTGTATGCATATGTTTGTATAATGGATATATAAATGGTGTAATGAATGTTAATAAACTTGTAGATGAGCACTGTACATCAACCATTTCAGCAGCTGCAACAGTTGTTGCCGTAGCAGTGCAGTATCACTATATACCAAAAGTTTGACATTAGAATATTAAATACTGTCATGGCACCAACAATCATAGTTTGTTTCATGGCAATTAATGCAATAGTTGTTAACTGTTTATGGATAATGTAGTATTTTTTTATATTCATAGATTTTAAACATTTGAGATATTAATTAGTAAGAAAATGAATAAAATAAAAATAAGAATTATCTGCTAATTTGAAATATATAGCTTTATTCCAAAATAAACCTGCAATTATATGATAAATATATTGGTTTATCAGTTTCTAGAGACGGGTTGAGCTTCCTACAAGATGTGATATCTTAAATTATTGAATTAATGTCGTTGGAGCAAATCTTAAAGAACTCCGGTTTCCACCTAAGTCTTGCTTGTAATATATGCAGATAGTAACTATGATCCAGTTTTTTGTTAGTCCGAAAATCAATTATTTTTTTTCCAACTAGAATTTAGAAAAATATATACAATAGATTTTCATTATAAATAACTCATTTCTTTTTCTTTCAGGTTGCATTAGAAATATTTATATTCTTTTTTTATTTTTTAGGGAATTTAATCTTTATGCAAATGTGAGGCCGTGCCGGTCAATCGAAGGATACCCTACCCTCTACGAGAATGTTGATGTTGTGACAATTAGGGAGAACACAGAAGGTGAATATTCAGGAATTGAGCATGAAATTGTAGATGGGGTCGTTCAGAGTATCAAACTCATCACCGAAGATGCATCTATGAGAGTAGCTCAGTTTGCTTTCAAATTTGCCAAAGAACAGAATAGGAAGAAAGTGACAGCTGTTCATAAAGCCAATATCATGTAGGTTACTTTTCATGCTATAAAAAATAAAGAAAAAAAATAACAATAATAAATTTTATGTTTTCTGGTCAATGTTTTCATTGGAGCTTCTTCTAACTAAAGTAGTTGGAAGCTGCTGGTATCACTTATGGGACCTATTCTTTCACCAGTTCTCATGAAATTATATAACTTTTATAATTATAAATACCTTACCTTATCATTTTTATTTTCCATTACCAATGATTTATTCTATGTGTAAACATTGTGTGTTTGGTTTAATTAAATTATTTTCAATCATTTATTTGAGAACTTTTTAGTCATAATGTAATCTGTATTGAGTCCTGAGAAATCTGTTTAGTAAGCTGGGCATTACATTTATTTTGCATAAAATACTGTAAATGACACCAATTATGTAATAAGGAGTAGGAGTGGCAGATCACCCATAGCATTGCTAAGGGACAGCTGGCAAGATTCAATGAAAGTATTTCTTTTATTGAATGACATTAAGGAAGGTTACAAAGCTTCCTTAGTCATTTCCATGATTATAAAAGTTGGTTGCCTTGTGAAAGAAATTAATGAATGTTTAAATAGAATGATAAAAATATTAACAGATCATGATTAGCTGTAGTACAGAATGCATATCAGTTTTATATTGTATGCTAAAAAATAAAATATGAAGAAAGTGAGTAAGAAAAATAAAGGAACATGAATATAACCATAGTTGAATAGAGAAAAGATAAATAGTAATAAAAATTGTAAGAAGTTGGTAAAGATAGCGTGAAGAATTTAAGATCCAGTTGCTTGGTCTGTATGTTGGAGTTTTCAAAAGCAATCCCTTCGTGACCTGGTCTCTATCAGAGTTGTTGAGCTCTTTTGTTGCTGCAGTTCGAAATGAATCCTGTAAGCTGGCAAATGGAATATGCCCTGCAACCTCTCACTTGGCATCTCCACAAATCCTTTTTTGTAGATCCTCAGAGACTGGGTCCAGGACTTAGAATTAGGTTTAACCTCCAATATTCCTTGGCAAGCAGTCTAACTCCTTTATAAATGAGTTACATTCGTCCCTTTTGTGCAGAAAATGAAGTGTATAACTGCTTTTAGAGCTTTTTAAAATATGGCATCTTCTGGATATGATACACCAATATAGATGAAGTCACAATACCATATTAGTATGAGGATTAAAACATAACCATTTTGACAAAAAATTGTTTCCACCTTGAAAGAGAATATTAGTATCTTTGTTTGATGAACCACTTTATTTCACATACATAACGATTCAAATTTGAAGAAAAAGGTATCTATATTGCCTTGATGGTTTGAGGGCTCATTTTCTTATATGAAAATATTTTATAAAGAAGTTAGAGTAATCTGAGTTTACCAGGAATGGACACTTCGAAATCCATGTTCAAATATTGAACGTTTTAGGCAGTCTACATTTCATACATGTGGATAGTTAGCAGTAAAATTTTTTTAAAAATTGGTAAAACTACACTATTATGTGTAATACTGGTACCTTTACCTTAAAGTGAGAAACAATTTAAACTCTGTTTTCTTGGATGATACAGAAACTTTTAAGCAGGGTAATTTTCATGAGGGGGCCAAGTTGAAAGTGGGAGGGTCTACACGTTCAATTCCTGACTTCTTCTGGTTGAGAACCAGTTCCATAGACTGTAATTGTATAAATCGACAATCAAGGGCACATAACTTACTATTTTAATAATCTAGTAGTGAATTAATGAAAATTAATCCAGTATAAGTAGAGCATGCTGATGCATATATTTATTCATAGAAGCTTATATTATTAATTCCAAATGATATGAGATTAAATAACATCTGTTAATATCATATGTTTTATTATATTAAATTGTTTATTTATTTGTTTCAATCAATCAATAACGTATCAATGATGTTTATTTTATAAAATTTGGTTAGCTTGCTCATGGTACAACAATGGTCGTGGCCATTCTTGGGATCAAACAATTGGTCAAATTTATGAGTAGTCTTTTATCGATCAATGAAAATTGTTTCTTGACCTGAGGGTTGATTTCTGATGTTATTCTTAAATACCGTTGAAGTTTACATGTTAATAATTGCTTCTTTTATACGGACACATAGGTGATAAGTTGAATATATGCATTGATTACTTTTATTAGAAATGCCGACTTATTAAGCCTTATTTACAAATTACAGGAGGATGTCTGATGGGCTATTTTTAAGATGTTGCCGGGATGCGGCAAAGGAAGTTCCTGAAATCAGGTTTGAAGAAAAATACCTTGACACTGTTTGCCTAAGCATGGTCCAAGATCCATCTCAATATGATGTCTTGGTCATGCCCAATCTTTATGGTGATATCCTTTCCGACATGTGTGCTGGACTTGTAGGAGGACTGGGACTTACCCCCTCTGGAAATATTGGAACTAATGGCGCATTATTTGAATCGGTATTAATTCTATTAATTCTTTTAATTGTAAAAAATTTTTTTTACTTTGAATGAATACGTCATTTTATCATATGCTAATTAGAAAAAATATATTATTGTTTTATAACTTAACTAATGTTTAATAGATTCATTCATCTTATTACAGTATATATATATATATTTATTTATTAAATTAATGATAATGATTCCACAATATTGTATTAGCGATACTTGATACTTAAATGACCTGAGAGCCAATCTATTAATTAATGGTGTGAAGATAGTTGACCGTAGATATATAAGAGTAGAAGATGGTCGGGGAGTGCGGTCAGCAGAAAAAACACAAATAATTCGTCTATTTGTATTTTTTCTGCTGACCCCCCATCTTCTTATATATCAATTTTTACGGTCAACTATATATACATATATCCAGGAAAATACTTTTGTAAGCAAAGGTAGTGGACAAAATTTGATGCCAGACCATTTTATGCTATTTCCCAAGCCATTTTGAAACATATGTTTTTACTTCATTCATTTGTAGTCCACGAGATTTGACAAAATAGATTTGGGACCCTCCTTAAAATTTCATTAAAATTATTTTAGCGGTTGTAGGTATTATGCTTGTCATACAAATTAGTTCTCTACAGGCTGACAGGAAACAAAATATGTTCTTTAAAACATAAAATAAGGGTGGAAATTTTCAATTCTGAGATGATTATTTTTTTACTTTCTATGTAAAAAACAAACTTCCCTACCTTCAGTAGTTAAGAAGCAAAATATTCTGGTTTAAATCAATTTGTTCTTGTATCAAAATTTGTAATTAAGTTGTGTATGGGTTAGATCTGCTTTGCTTGGTCATGGTCAAATACTTTTTGTGCTAGTTCCTTTTTTTGCTATAATTACCTTTATTGTGAGAATACAAATGTGAGCTTTATTGTAGCTTGTAGAAAAACAAATTGTAACTTTTATTTATTGTCTTAGGTACACGGTACTGCTCCAGATATTGCTGGTAAGGATCTTGCTAATCCAACCGCCCTACTTTTGTCTTCAGTAATGATGTTACATTATCTAGAGCTTAATACTCATGCTGAAAAAATTAAAGCAGCTTGTTTAGAAGTAATCAAAGAAGGTAAACATCGTACCGGAGATCTAGGTGGTACTTCCACTTGTTCGAAATTCACCGATGAAATATGTAAGAAGTTGGGTTGACAATTTACTACAAAATAATTAACAGGAATTGTAGGCCCTGGAACACTGCAGTATTCTGAAAATACTCCTAGTGTTATATTTTCAAATTCAAATGATTTAAGTGAGATGATATGTTACGGGACTATTTATGTCATTAAATTATTTTTCTCTCATTGTAGAAATTTTAAATTTCTAAACTTTGTAGATACATTTTATTTAATTATTTATGAATGATTATTTGTTTCCATCAAAATGTTTGATGGTATTTGATAAAGTGCCTAGTCACATTTTAATTATCATTGTTCCCTTGCTTTAAATAAATAAACTATTTTAATTTGTGTTCCATTATTGATTTTATTGTCTCCCATTATGTTGATTGATAAACTATCTTTTAGGTGCTAATTTTCTTAAGAAATCGGTTCCGCTAAAAGAGAGATAATTTAGCCTGTGTTTTGATAAACATAGGCTCATAAATCATGTCTTATAGTTTATGATAGCTTAGTAAAACATTATCAATTACTACAGAAATTTACTATTTATCATAACATCCTCCATTGTTTTAATTTAGTAAAATGTACAGACAAATCTGACATAATGATACCTTTTTTTCTGCTAATAATAAGTCAATAGAGAATATTCTAATCAATTTTTATTTTTTTTAATTAAGTAGCTCAATAAGGCCTCAAACAGGGTTGACTCATGGCTACAGTAACAGAATAAATAATTATCTGTTACAGCCTATGGTTTCTCCTCAAAGGATTATGGTTTCTAATTAACAATAAAGATTCAATTCAATTCACTTAACAATGTCCTAAAGTCAAAAATAGCATTCCTTTCGATTTCCCACTATACTTCCCGTATGAGCAGTCATTGAGTGGATAAGATGGAGAGTATGAATATGCTTTCTATTAATTATACACATTGCTTTCACCAATAATGACCAATGGAAAATTCCATGGAGTTATATATGTCGTAGAAATGAGAATAATGAAGGAGATGAAGTTACAATCAACAATGAATATCAATAAAACATTTTAAAGTACTGATTATAGTTGTTCTTAATAGAAACACAGTGTAAGTACATGGCGTATTTCAAATTAAACTTAAAATAACAGTTGGTTGTCTTTATGTCATACTTCTTTGTTTGCAAAGGTAACTTGTTTTTAATAGTTCATAACTATTAATATTATAGTAGCTGACAAACATTAGTTAATATTAATTAACCCAGTAAAGAATAAAAAATGGATATACTGGATTATGAAAGCAATAAGTCTTAGGAACAGAATTGATTAAATTACAAAATTTGGCACAATTTATTACAAAATCTTAAATATCACTCATGAATAAATGCAATCATTATTATGTAAACAGATACAGTCTTCTTCATTTTATAAAAATTCAACAAACTAGAAAAAATACAAGTATATGTCTAAATAAAATAATACAGAGACAAGTAGTGAAATAAGTTGATTCAAGTTATTTATAAAGATGCATGAAATTAAATTAATTGACTTAAATGTCAAATATCCATTAACATTACCAACTAAGATGAATATTTATATACAGCCATTTTCATATCGCAAAACATATAGATTATTTATTTCAGTCAACGGCTTCTTAGTCGATGTACAAGAACTATTTCATTAAATAAATTCACTACTCATCTTTCTTCAGTCTTCAATTGCATTATTCAATAATTAAAATTTTACATGCTGATGTGAGCTTAAAATAATTAAATCATAAAATAAATATACATCATTTTGTTTCTACATTATGATAATTAAATATAATCAATTCATACATAACATTTAACTCATTTAACAAACTTAAATAGTCTCAAGTTTTACAACACAAATATAGGAATAAAATAACATTAACAAAGTTATTTCCAATAGTTGACAATTTACGGTTGGAACAATTCAACATAACAATTTAAGATAAAACTTCATTAACATTTTATTTACAGTACATAAACTTCAAATAAATTTAAAACTAAACCTACAATACAAAACAGCAGAATCAGCAAACTAATCAATTTCTGAAGTTATTTATAATTTTATAGTTATGAGTAAATTATTTTAGTTAAAATACTTTACTTTAGAGTAACATAAAATAGATATAGTTAGCAGCAATATACGGCACAGGATAAGTAATTTTTAATCTGGAAAAAAAATGTATATATTTAATACTTATAAATAAATATTTCTTTTCATTTTCTTTTGTTGCTTGCATAAAAAATTATTTATTGGGCAACTTTTAAAGTAAAAAATAAATGGATTTCAATCCATATTTGTCATTACGGATATCAAACAATAGTATGCATAGGAGGGATATTTAGCAGAAATCTGTTAATTTGAAACATCTTTCTTTGAACAGATTAATGGTGGATGGGCATGATTAAGGTGGCGCTAACAGCAAAAGAGGAAAACACTGAAAAAAACTTTTATTCTAAACAAATCTTTATAACAGAAGTAGTTCAGTCAAACAGATATTGCAACTGTTTCAGCTTCCTTCAACAGAAGCAGTTCACTGAAACATGACATTAACTGTTTCGAGAAATAAATACTTTTCTGAAACAGATATACAATATTAAAGCTGTTTTTGACACACAGCTTCATTGATAGACTGATCAGAAAACGCAATTGCTACAACCGTAGAACACCTACATAATTTAAATATCATTAACCTTTCACAAAACGACTTATGCCAACTTAATGAGGTTCTATTATAAATGACCGGTCAGAGAACACTCTGCAGTCAAGATCCGTTCTGCCCATCAATAACCTCAGAGGAACAGCTTAACCAGTGTGTTGGACAATACTGGAGATATTAATTTTTCATGATTGTGAGATAGACCGATCATTTTAACAGTAGATGGCCAGGAGGTCGATAACACCTCTCAAGTCAAGATGGACGTCTTGATGCCAAAAACGAGCCGGTATAAATAAAACGATGGGTAAGGGTCGCTTGAAAGTTGGTGCCCCTATATGCAAGATTGAACAGTTGTGGGTGAGAGTGAGACAGAAGTCAGACTGCCTTATCAGCCTATATTCAGGCCCTAATTTCACTGCAGTCGGTAATATTGTATGCATACCAAGCGAAGTATTTATACATGCAACAAACATTATATCCCTTATTTTACGTAACAAATTGTTGAATAAATTTAAAATACAAGTAATTTGTGGTTAAAAGAAATAAAAATAAACTTATAATTAACAAAAAAATTAAAAAAACAATTAGAACATAAAAAATTTAATTTAAGAAAAAGAAACTAAACTTTTGGGCTTGTAACACAATACAGGCTTTAAGCCTTTATATAAGGTTGGTAATAATCAATACTAGGCTAAAATTTTAACAGGAAAGGATTAACTGATTGAAAGGTTTGGAATTTAGGAAAGTAGAAGATAAAGAAACAAAAACAACCTTATTTATACTTAAAGCATTACTACTGCCTTTTCTTTTGTATAATACAGTAAGTTAGACTGTCCTTGACAAGCTTATGAGCAAATTAGCTGCCCTAGAAACAAGATACCTTCGAAAAGTCTTTAGGCAAGACAAGAATGGATGGGAAATAAAAACTTAAGCATAAGGCCAGTTAAACAAGTCTTAGAAGAGCAGTTGAGCAACTAAAATGTTGGAAGAAGATAGTTGACCGTATGCAGTAGATTGGAGGAAGATAGTCCGGGTGGCGGTCAATAAAGGTTTTAAAATAGTATCAAAAACTATTTATTGTTAACCAAGGTTTTGCCCCACTTTGCAGGGCTTCCTCAGGCAACCTTTATTACCCAGACTATCATCCTCCAATTAGCTAAAATGGTTTGTAAAAAAAAAATTGTAACCTAGAGGTTGCCTAAAATAACTATGTATCAAATGATTTGAGAGACGATCAGGATTTGAAGCATGAAGAAAATTCACTATAAATCAAAACAAAAGTTCAAGAGGAGTGGGTACATAAACAGTTTAAACACAAATAGAGAAATATAATTATAGAGAAGGCAGTGGAACACTAAGCTATAACCTGAATGATCTGTATAAAATAAGAATTTAGGATCCGACCTCAACTGAACTAAATTCAAGAGGTTTGTTAATTTGTTGAGGGAGCGACAGTTCACAGATGTGATCCAATTTAAGAAAATATAGACTAGGTTATAAACCACAGCAATAGAACATATGATCGACCATGAAAAGGACTCAATACTTCTTCATAAAGGCATTGAGAAGTCTTGAGTTACTAACAAGGTATATGCAGTTAGCGACTTAAGTGCAACCAAGATTCGCGGGGTGGAACTAAAGATCCTAATGCGAGTTAAGGAAGCTAAAAGGCTCCTAATCAATAATATTTTTTTGAATATTAAGAAATATACAAATGAGTTCAGCTATAACCAGATGTTAAGTGTAATGTAAAATTACTACAATCATTTACATTTAGATTCAGTCTATAAGTAGGTATGTATTAAGTTAAAATATAAAATTGTAATTTGGTATTCAATCAGAGAATAAATAATAGAAGTGGAACTCAATAAGTTTTAGCTCAGTAATTTCAATAAGGTATGTGGTGAAATTAATATAAAAAGGTGTTAGAAGCAAAATTTCTTTGAAAAAATTTATTGGTAATTAGTAAAAATTGTAATTTATGAATAAGTCGAAAATATATAACTAAAGTGGAGTGCCTGTTAGAACTGTAGAGTTTACTAACAATTATGTAAATGAATTGGTATCAATGAAGGTTATTTACTTAGTTGAACTGTCTCATATTCTCAAGAATACATTATAACTTGATTAATAATGTTAATGTTACTTGATAAGGAAGAAAAACATCTTATCTAAGGGTTGCAATTTGTCCCCCTCATCTACAAATCATATTAACTAAGTCTATAAAAGATGGCTTGGTTAAACAGTAGTAGACAAGCTGATTTTCTTAAAGTCAGACAACCAAATAATTTCTTTCAAGCTTCTACAGGTTTCCCCATTAGAATTTCACTTAGCTCAGTCATATCAATGTGTTTTTGGTTATAGAAAATATTTTCACAGCCCCTTTTCCTCCCACAAATGGCATCTGTTACTTTTCCCATGATTTCATTGCTTCATTTTTTCCTCCTTTTTTTGGGCTAAAATAGATGAACATATGCCAATAATTTTAAATAACTATTCATCTTTTATGACATGTTTTTTTACAATGCTAATATATCCTTAGCTTTTACTTATAAAGAGGTCTCATTTAAAACATGAAAAAAGAAAATCTCTGACATCTAACAAAAAACCTTTTCATATTTTTATATATTTGATGTATTTTATAGATATTAATGTAACGTGGAGTTACTCTGAGATAACTCTACTAACTTTGGGAGTTTGTAGGACAGTCCCGGTACAGAGAGCAATATGTCAGTACAGTAATACAGTATAATATTTAGAATATATCCAATTCAAAATAATGCTTGTTATCAGATGTATAACTAATAATGCAAAGCAGCAAAAAAAAGTACTTTCATACCACCATTTAAAGATTTTAGGCAATAAATTTTACCTTCTTCATGATCACCTGACATTAGTCTTCCCCTTATAATGTATTCTTGCTAGTACTACACAGTTCCTACTCTTGCCACAAGTTTTCAACACTTATATTTGTGTTGGTATATATAAAGTAATCTTTATTCCAAAGCGGTACACTTTTGTGTACTTCTATTATATTACTACAACCTTTAAGTATAATACTAATTATATATTCCAGTTTCATGCATTTAAACAATATTACTTAAACAGTTTAAACGAAAATTCATATTACTAATAATTAAGAGTCAGAAAATAGTATCTAAACACACTTAATGAATAAAATAAAATCAAAAATTATTTCATACCTTCGCCAATATATGATATTGGTACAAAAAGATGACTAGAATCTGTTCAAATCATAATTGTTTTCAAAGAGTAGCTAGTCTTTCCATTTGGCTGAAATCTGGCACTGTTCTAACATAGATAACTTTCTTACTGGATGGCTTGTGGTAAATATTTGAACTTTTCCTTGATCCATAACTATGAATAGACCTGGTAGCACAAGAATGAGTTATAGAATCAGAACTTTGATTGACAGCAGAATACTGGTAGGTTTGTGAAACGGGGTGCATTTCTATCTGTTGGCCAGTGGAACTGCTCATATGTTCGCAATGGTACTTTCGAAGAAAACATAGCAGTATCCCAAGCATTATAACAACATAAACAACACCCAAAATACCACAAATAAGCATATAACGGTCTAAGGTTTCTAAAGGAATCATTATCGCCCTTTGTAAACATCATAATACGTGTCATATATTACGTCCAAAAACATTTCCCGTAGTTAAAAACTCAATAATCAAAATTTGGATGCACTACATTGTTTTGAGTTACTTGAAATCAGAATGTAATTGCTCCAAAGAGATCGAAAATTTAAACAACCAATAAAGTCAAATTAGACACAAGCATAAAGCCGTATTTGCCATTTGCCGCAAATCCAAAAACCCTACTGTTGCTTAGTAAACAAAGAAAGGAAGAAACATCGGCATCCACACGCTTGTATGCTTCTGAGAGTAAATTACCGCCGATCTATTTTCATTATAAAAAGAAATTAAATAAAGACAGGCGAAAAAGATGATAAAAAATCATAGAAAGAGGACTACATCACCTATAAATTTCACTTTCGTTGAAGAATTTTTATTATATACTTGATAATTTAGCTATCCCAAACCAATAATAATAGTCTTGTATATTTGTGTTGTGTTAAATCTAAATAAAATGTTGAAGTTAAGTGACAAGAGTTGACACAAACTATTAACATTCAATACATAGAATTTTAACATTTACAATCTTAAACTTGAGTTAATTATTATTCCGAAGATTGTGGAAATTATTTAGTTAATTAAACACGGAGAGGATAAATATTCATCTGTTGGTAGTTCTAAAACAATAGTCTGAACACAAGCATGTGGATGTAGCACAACGCCCTTTCATTTACGCCCAAAAACCAATACTCGACAGCAGTTCATGAATTCAGGACTTGTCCCAACCCATCCAAATAACCCATCTACATACTGGTGCATGTGTGAGTTTTCATAATTTGGCAAATGTGTAGCACTATCTATACATTCAAAAATATAACAATAAAATATTGTATATTGTTAAGCACCTCCATTACATTACGAGTAAAATTACCATGATTTCAGGATGAGGGTATAGCTTATATTTCGTAAATTGTTGCATTTCGTAAAATGAAATATGTACAAAATTAAATTTCCTATAATAGGTGGTCTTATAAATTATCAACGAGAAACCATGTAGTTTCTGAGGAATTCAAGTTACATAACCACTCTGGTTTCAAATCAATTATACTTTAATTTTCTAACAAAAAAATCTATGGTACTTACTTTTAAGAGCATAATGTAACATAATTTCCTTGGACTATAATCCATTTGATTTATTTCTACTAACATAGCTTAAGTTTAAGACATTCTGAGTTTAATCAAAATTGTTTGAGCCGTTTTCGAGAAAATCTAAAAAAATGTTAATAAATCAATTCTATAACGAAATACTAAATTTTACCAAACAAAAGTTGCTATCAGACCCCAAGGATATACGCGTATTTAATATGTAATTACAGTTTCGTAACATTTCGTAGGCTGCACACACGGACACTCACACGCACACAAACAGAATACTTTACGAGATTTGGTAATTTGGACTTAGGGGAGCTCAAAAAATGTATTTCCGTCAAAAAATGAAATTCGAAATTTTTTGCGATCGCTATACTTCCTCTTACTATATTGTCCATATATGGGTAAGTAAAAGTAAAAATGCTAAAGATTGAATACCACTTCATCGAGGTTCATACCTTATTATTTTTGAGATTTCATTCCACCTGGCTTTGGGATTTCCTACTAGCAGCCCTGATAAAGGCTAGACATTCTGGCCGAAACGTTGGCATTATAAAATAAGTTATTTCAACTTATTTGTGTTATATTCTGACCGCACCCCCAACCATCTTCTTCTCACCTTTATTATTTTTAATTATTATTATATAAGATTGAGACAGTTTACCAATGTTTAACAAACGTAATTATTTTTGTAAGGCTTAAATTAGTTTGTTTCAGTTTTACTATATTCTTTTTATTTAGTTTTATGGTAATTTTTACATTTATGGTGTACTCTGCCATTGTATTATGTTTTTATCCTGTTGTTATAATAAATAAATAAATATGGTTGAATTTTAAAGCAATTTCTTCTGACCAGGGTATACCAGAGTATCAAAGGGAGTTACAAAGAGGACTGAGACACCAATGGATCCAGTCTGGGAGGCAAATAAATTATTTAAACCATTTTTTAAAAAATCGATAATCGGGTACGCATTAGGGTGGAATTCACAAAACTTCTACGAAATGTTCGCCACCTCAAGATTCACAAATACTATATATAGCTGAGAGCCGCAGACGCAGCTCGGACTCCGCTGCACAACAGTCTTTGATCAATGAATCCAAGCTCTACCCTTTAAGATCAAGTATGTTTACATTAAGACTCATAACCCAAGTGCTATTTTTAAACCAGAGGTATCAGTTTAAAAAAAAAAAAATTTTGGTTTTGCTAATATGTTATGGAATGTAGGAACCAGTGGTTGCTGGTAAATCAACACCATCTACAGCTGAGGTGTTCGGTCGTTTTACACGATACAAAATGAACACTTTTACGATGTTAAAATGCTCACTAATTATAATTTTCTTCGTTCAAACGGGAGTCTCTTACCATGACTTAATATTAACATTTAACCACTAGAAACCAAATTTCTTAAAGGTTCTCTCAACAATTCATGAAAATGGTGTTTAAAAAACTGATGATGCCAAAAACTTCATTTCATAAAAAATTCCAGTCAACATGTTTTACGGACAAACGCCTCATTTTATATTGTATTTATACTTTGCTTTTTAAAAAAAAATTAAGATAAATGAGACACTTACTATTTTTATTTACTGAGATTTATACTAATTGAAATATCCCGCATTTGGCTAATTTTTGAAAGGCTAAAATGTGTCTTTTATCCGGGAACGTCTCTTAGAGCTACCAGTTAGCAACGACCCCATTGAAATCTCGGTTGATGGTGTTACAACAAATAGTCGATATTCGTTTTGTTGTCATTAACGAACGTCAGGTGATTGCTTATCATCTGTGTAGAAGTGTCATTCGGTTGTTATAAAGTTTGAATTTATTGATCGCTGCAATGATTCGTACAACACGAATTCTCAAGAATAGCTCGTTTATTGAGATTCTTTGTCCTAGATATTGTAGTGATGTTGCAACTGACAAAAATCCAAAGGAAAAGAAAAGTTCCAGAAAATCGCTGTTACAAAAAACTCCTCTAGGTATAGACATATTATAATTAAGTTTGTGCTTCCTAACTCTAGAAAATATCAAAGAACATTTTATTTTACAGGTAAATTGGATGAATTTGAAGGAAGACACCCTCATCAGGAAAAAGAACCTTTAAAAGGCTTTGAAGGTGGTGTCAATCCTGTGACAGGAGAAGTTGGTGGCCCAATAGGCCCAGAACCAACTAGATATGGTGACTGGGAGAGAAAAGGGAGGGTCTCAGACTTCTAGTTCTTAAATCTTTCTCCATATTAGTTGTATTATTGTGAGGTCTAGGAATCAAATATTGGTGTTAGTGCTGCAAAAGAAATATTGTTACTTTCCTTATCAGCAAAGTTTTTGTGAAAACTCCACTAAATTTACCTGGAATTAAAGATGCTTCTGATATTAAAACTGTTCCAAATACAATTTTTTTTATTGTTGAATAATGTCAAATTTAAATGTAAAATTATTCTCCAAATTTCTAGAGCACACCAATTGTCAAAATCAGTTGTTTAATACTGGTTACATAACTTATTTGGTGTGTTATAGTGTGCTGATGTAAAATATTGCCTTTAGATATTTCACATTTCTGTATCTTATTTTGTTTATATCAGTTGCTAAATATCTCATTATTTTAAATTTCTTTTGTTTCTATTTCTGATTATTAATTATAGTTTAAGGGACAAAGCTGGTAAGTGGGCCTAGTGATCCCTTTATTTAACAACTGACAGCTGTATAGTGATTGTCCCCTCGCTCTAACCTGAATATGAGTGTCAAGATTTACTTCTCAGGATCACGGAGAACTAAATATTAACCATCCTAGGTTGGATTCGAATCCACACTGCTCTGAACAGGGCTCTTAGGCCCTTAAATTAAAGCATTATGCTTTAATGTGCTCTGCCATCAGTGCCTCTATACTCAAAATTAGTGTAGATAGTATATTTACATTAGAAAGGAATTTGTTCAATGACTTAAAAGAAAATTAAATAAGAAATTATTTGAATTTTACTAAGCTAATGTTATTTTAGAGTTATTGGCACTGTTGAAATCACATCTGTTTCCTTTTAATACCTGTTGATAAATGTAAAATGTTGTATTTTCAAAGTGTATAAAAGTCCTTTATCAATTACTATCAAAGGGCTTGGGGTAACAATACGAGAAGTCACATGATAAAAATTATTCAATTTAGGAGTATCGAAAAATTCTTACTTAATGTTATATAGTTCATGTTCCATAATATTATAGGTGGAATTATAATGTGAGTCAAATGAACACAGTAAATAGTTATGTAGGAAAATGAAGAAGCATTTTACACAAAATTCTCATTGTTTTTAAAATTGTGGCTTGTCACATTCTTGTCCTATGCTATCCAATTATTAAATTTATAAATTTCTATTTTTCTATGTGGATTACTTGATTATTTATTTTTCTATTAATATTTATTTTATCTTGTACATATGTATATGATTCGTATGAGAACCATTACATAATTATTACCCACTCATAAGTGGAATATTTTAATATTTACAAATAAAACAGTTAAAAATTATTAATTAGAACTTTCATCTGTTGAATGACAAAGACCCTCATCCCAGTTTTTCAATTGAGTGTCTGAAAGTTAACAATTGTGATGTGCTATTAGAGCAATGATATAATTGGTAAATTTTTATAATATTTCATAAAATGGTGTTCATACTTAAATATTGCATCATAATTTTTGATACTCACCTATTCTGAAGTTCAAGATTCCTGTAAAGTGGTCCTTGTCTGGCCCAAAGGCATGAATTAGTACATTTTATTATATTAGAAGTAATCAATTCTGAAGAACTAATTGTAGTATTATTAGGATTTTACATGACTGTTAGAAGCTTTGAAATTTTTAATTATATAGTTAAGACCTTTCTCACCAATACACTTATATTGATTGCTTATTGTAGTTTTTCATGTGTCAGAGCTTGGTTTGTTTTATTTTTTAATTGGTCATATCATTGTTACTGTTTTCCAACTAACTAGAATTTAAATAATTTTCTCAATTGATTTTCAATTCCATTTTAAATCTATATTTATCTTTTATTTACTCCATTTGTCAAATCCTCTCTTTCCCCTTTGTCCTGATGTACATTGAGTCCCTAAAGCCATCATCAAAATCACATCCTCCAAAAGTCGCTAATTCCCTGAAGAATTGAGGAAACTCAATTTAACAGCTTCTGACATTAGAAACTAGGTTGCTAGTAGTCAGGCAGTATCAATCTTAGAATCAACTGTTTTTAGAAGACTAACTAAAAGAGTCAAACTTTAGCTCAAGAAGACCTGTAATGTCCTTTCTTTCTACAGAACACCATAGGCAGCAGAGACTAAAATGTGCTAGAAAACACGAATCTATGACTGAGGAAGAATGGAATCATTAATGGGAGGAGAGTTGCCCTTAACAGTCCCTATTGCTGTGAAAGAGTTCCGAGAATGATACAGTCAGTGCTGCATGTGACAAGCTAAGGCCTTCAAAGATGGCTCTGCTGTGTTATTTTTTTAGAGGCACAGATGGGCCTTGAATGCTTGAAAGATGGGCTAATATGAATCCAAAGATCATGAAGTCCCTTAAATTTATGTGTTTGTACTGAATCATTGAGCTTGGCCACATGATGATAAATAATAAATCAACATGTGTTTCTAGTTGTCTGAATTGATGAAATAAAAAACTTTTTATTTTAAAAATTATTCAAAAGTTTGGCTTTTGCATCCAGGTGTATAAGGAGCTCTTGTAAGATATCAGAGCCACCGCTTTTCCCTTCTTTGTTTGGGCCAGTAGCATGCTCAAGTTCTTCAAAAGTGAAGTCATCTTGAAAGAGTTGGCTTTCAAATGGAATCAGACTTAAGATTAGTGATGTGGTTTTTGTGCTTCTTATTTTCTTCTGTTGATTTGTAGCTAGAGGTCCTTGGAAAGAATTTACAAAAGCTTCTTGCTATGGAAAATTCAGAAAACATCTTGTTATTAAACTTGAGAGGATTGTTCCTCAGATCTTTTATACCATTCATCTCTACTAAAGTCCAGATTGGCCAAAAACTCTCTAAAAGCGTTTTGTTTGGCTTGAATTACATTGAACTTTAGGGTTGCTGTAAGGTGTTTTAGCCCTAGATGATGATTTTCTAGATGATTTCTATTTCATTTTAGCATCTGGATATTATCATTACAAAATGGGGAGTACCTCCAACTAAATCCCCGAGGAATATATTGCTTTGCATGCTTGAGACTTGTATCCACACTCTTATTAATGATTTCAGGAGTGATGTGTTGGGATAATTTATTCCAATTGGCCTTTTTCAAATTCCATCTTAGCATTCATGGTGCTGAACTATTAAATGATTTTGAGGTAAGCCAGCAGTACTTGTGACCTAATGCTTCTGGTGAAGGGAGAACAGTGTGGGAAATCAGTGGATCAATAACTAATTTTGCCCATAATAGTTCAGGATGGGAGCCATGCATTTTGGATTTCCACAAATTCCTCTATAGTTTTCCCGCAGCGTTTGAATTAGTTTTAGGCCCATCTCCTGAAGTGTACATTGACCTCTTCATACAGAAGGTATTTGTCAGTCTGTCTTTCAGCTAACACAAAGATTTTTTTTCACTCCTTATAATATACCATTTGCATCTATTTCATTTGGAACTTAATTATGAAGGAAGACCTCACACCTACAATTATCCCTGATGTTACAGCCTAGCTCTTGAAAGTGAGTAAATCTGGAAGCCTGAATATTAGTACTATTCCAGAGAGTCAGCAGCAGTACCTGCTTCAACAATGCAAAATAGGTCAATTTTGTTTGGAGATATAAAATGTTTTACTTCTGTATACTTTTCACAGGTGAGGCTATTTGCATTCCAAAAAAGACCCGTTGTTTAAAATTGTCAGGACCTGAGAAAGGCTGTTTGCCTTGTTATGGTTTTGTGTTGGCCGCGCTATACTGGGAAGTCTGGTGACTAGTGATTGTTTATTGGGTTATCGAAGGGCATAAGTAGGAAGAGATCACACTACCCCCTAAGAAAAAAAACTAAAAAAAATTTGGTTTCGGATTTCTCCTTCTTTTACGACTAAACTGGTATAGACGGCTTTAGAAGAGGAATAGTACGACTTACAAGATTTGACTTAAGATGGAAGGAATCAAATTCACGATCACTATACTCTCCCCCTTATTAGATATTTCATATACAAGTGTAAGTGAAACTGAAATCAAAATCTGTTTACTATGAAAGAATAAAAAAATGAGAGACTGCCATAACTCCATCTAATGTAAGGTGTTTTAAATGTTTTATTACTACTTGAAAAAGTGAAAAACGGCAAACTGGAAAATAGACAACTTTCACCAATACATCAGTAATTTTATATATTTATTTGTATAAAACTATATATTTTAATATTTTCCTTTAAAAAAATTCGTCGTTTTTCATTAACTTCTAAGGAAACATTAATCGAAAGAATTACCAAGTTAATTTTAGTTTATTAAATTCTATATCCAGTTCTTACGTTTTATTACAGTATATTAATTTTGGGATCCCTGCTATTCATATTGAAATGTTTTAGACTGAATAGAACAGCCTAATCACGAATTTCTGTAAAACAACTTATGAATTTTCATTGCAGAAAGATAGTCCCAGTGGCGCTCAAAAAAGGTACAAAAGTAGCAGCAAAAACTATTTATCAATTATTTTGCCCCACTTTACAGTGCTGTATCAGGGTTAAGTCCTAAAGGTATACGGTATATTCCATTTTTAGGACCCAGCCCTGAAGAAACCTTGGTCAGTACGCCACCCGAAGCATCTTCCTACAATTATTATACCACTCCTACAATCATTACATATGGATTTTCATTGTTGATGAACCAAATTATTGGAATTAGAATTCGCAACTTCTATTCACTTCACTTTTGTGATTAAATGAACTGTTTTATAGATAATAACATACATGTGGAAAATCCAAATGAACGTCAACATAAACCAGCGTTCCGGGTGCGTGGCCAACCCTCGACCCTTGGTTTTACTTTTTCAAAGAAGGAGAGTTGGGTTATGCTACACCACTCCCTCCTCTAAATTACTGTGTCACCCTGTTTCGATGGTTTAGAAAATCATAAGATCAAACGATGGGGTTTCATCGAGTGAAACATAAAAGTTACATGTTAATGGTCCAAGGTACAAACGGGTTGTCCAAGATCAAGACAAGATGTGAGACACAACAGTCTTAAATAACGAAATTTTATACTGCAAATTTTTTCATCACTTTGCGTATATTGATATCTTCTATTTGTGAATCACTAGAACAAAACTTCATGGAGCCAAAGCTTTAACTTTGAACGAGAAAGAACTGTCTGAGCTGGGAAAACCCGTTATTTTGCCACCTAACATCTGTCACTAATCAGGTTTTAAGATAACATCGTAATTGTGAGGTTAGTATGTTTATCATTCCCATTAGAATGCCCCAGTCGTTCTTTTGAAATACTTTTTTTTTTTAATCTTACGGTTTTGCCTCCAGTTAAAGGCCATTTAAAGTGTGCTATTGATTTTTAATAGTCGCAAATCTAACTAAAGTAAGTAAGATATTAAACTACAAATTCCTACTAAACCTACATTTTCTTACAAGATTTTTTTTCATAATCTCTTGAAATTACTAAATAAAAATATTGAGTCTTATGAAAAATAATTAATAGATAAGTACTAAATAATTTATTTTTCAGAAATTCTTAATAAAATTATTAAAAATTTTCTTTGAAATTTAAAATTTTGTTGATAAAAATATTAAGATGATTTTAATTTGTTTTTGCCCGATTTCCATTACTTGTTTTTCTTATTGTTACGGATAATAAGTTTATGAGTTGATGGAATCCTGTAATTTATATCATTATACTATTAATTTGAGAATATTGATTCTAAAATATATTCGTAGTTAGTTTGTTTTACAATATCAGTGAATATTGAAAATTATTGTAATGGCCATTTTGAGTTCTTATTGGTTAGGTAATCGCTCTCCTGTCGCATTCTTCTTTCAGAAATTAGGCTTTCCTCTGCCTAAGTTCGGCAGCTAAGCTCTATCAAATTGCAATTTGGGCCCCAAAAAGTAATTTGTGGTCCATACGTTTCTTTGTGATCCCATAAAGCCACATGAAAATTTCATGAATTTTTGAAAATGATCTATTGTTCCAAATTTTAGCCCAGAAAATGAAGCTTTTTTTAAGAATCGCCTATGTATCCCATTTTCAGTTGTTACATTCTTGTATCAGGCCATTCAAATATTCAATTATTGTTTTTAAATTATGTTTTTTCTTAAGTTGTTACTATGTTGTTTTTCAATTAAAACCGTGAGTCAACTTTTATTTATGAAGCTGCCTCACGAAATGAAATCTTAACCCCTCACCATGGTTAGCATTGTGTGGTAGATAACAACCCTGTAGATAACACTCTAGTATCTTAGAAATGACCAGAAAGGGAGTAATAAATAAAGTGATAGTAAAGTTCATTTCGCTTGGGCAGATAATTGATAGTGCTACCAACTTTAAAGCAAATCCTGATAGTACTGAACCTCAGCATTATTCAAAATTATAGATTATTGACTTTAGCTTGTTCTCAACTGCGTTAGCTCGTCATAGCTAATTTCTTACCTCTTTGCTGATATGTGTTAACGCAGAGACAGGTGTTACAAATGCGCTCCAAACAATTGAAGTGTATTGAACTTTGAACTATTTTCATTGTATATACAAATAGAATCTGAGTTTTGTTGTTGTGCAAGATGTCTGATGAATCAGAAATTATTTTATCATCTGGTTCTGAGATGGGGAGCTCACCAGAAAAAAATGAATCTGACTCAGCCAGAGGAGAGAGCCTATCTCTTTCAAGTTTAAATTTAAGTGTTGAAAGACAAAATGAACTTAAATCTGCTAAAAAATATTATGAAACTCAATTAGCCAAAGAACAAGCAGCACTTGATCGACTGAAGGTAATTCCTTCATTTAATTGAAAATCATTCAAACTTCAGTTTAGTACCTAATATAAATTCTTTTTTGATTTAAAATAGTTCTTTTATCAAAGATATATCTAGTATAAAAAATATTGGAACAACCCATCATATTTTATGTTATGCTGCTTTTAATATAACAATTGGATAATATTTTTAAATAAAATCATCATGAGTAAATAAACTATTTTCAATATTCTATCTTAAGTTATATTTTTAATTAAAATAAAAATTGTTGGTTAGTTTTGGTGCTATAAATTATCTGAATTCAAATATAAGCAAGACATTCTGGAACACTCAAAGTTTTCCAATATGCTGGGAGGATTAAAAGCCAAAATCAGAGGAATTATATAATTGTTATGTCCATTTTATTTCCTTGTTTCAAGGAAATAAAGACCAATTTTGACAGAATTGCAAACAATTGTAATTAGGTACCATAATGAGTGTAAAAGTCTATATAAAATTGTTAATTTTTGTCATGTCTCAATTGTCAACGCTATTAAATCATACATACATTGTTAGATCTTGAAATAGATGTAGACCTCTAATACTTGTATGGAATATGGAGGAACATTGGTTATGATATGGGGTTGTATTGAAGAAAATGTAGTGACAAAACAAAAATTTGTATGGCTATCATTGGCCATATTGAATTTATGAATACTTCAATAGAATGGCTACTGGTTAGTAGTAACAGCATTGAAAAACTGTCATTAAAAGATATTAACTTAATTTAGTTAGTTAATTCTTTAACTTTATCATCATTTGGAAAAATTATTCAAATCAAACTGCATGAAAATCAAGAATTGTGCTCACCTAAAAGGTAGCAAACCCCACCTTAGACTTCTGTCCTCAATCCCTCTGAAATCTTGTGGAGCCACTAAAAAAAAGAAACTAAGGTTCTCTCAGCTTTAAGTTTGAATGGGAGAAATTCAGAAAGAAGGATAAGAGCCTATTTTTTCTGATGTAATTGAAAGATCAGTAGAATCAGTGCAATAAATGACTATTTAGTGATAAAAATTAACGATAATTTTTTTATTACCATTACCTGGAATAAGTTTACTATATTATTACTGAATTATTTTATTGATGGAAATGAAAAAATTACAATTTTTTTAGGTGTTTTAATACTTTTTATACTTCCAATTAGTTATAAGTGTTACATTTTTTTCTGGCTTCTAGTATTTCAAGATTGTGTTATTAAATTTAGTGTTATGCTAATATTGAATAATATAAATATTCTCTCTGAGTCGTCTGTTAAACAATTTTGATACTGTGCTATGAAAAAATGTTATTTTTATGGTAATAATAAATAGTATAATAATAATGCTAATTTTTCATTGTTTTGATCATTGTAGGTTCCGAAACAGAGTTGATAAGTAAAGTGTATTAATTTTTTTTTTTTTTCACTTTTATCTTCCATAGTAACTCTACCGAAGGGCCCTTAATACATCTTATAGATTCTATACTATAAATAGCCTTATTACCTGTATAATGATGATTGTTTGAATTTCGATTTGATCGTTGATATTGAAGTTTAAAATAAAAATATACATTAAACACAAAAAAAGAAGAAAACAAAACACATGAGAGAGGTAACAAAAGAAAAAGCAAGACAAGTATAAAAGAAAGATAGAATCTAAACGACCACAAACTAAAGGTGGCGGGATTCTACGATTCAGTGTTTTCTTTTCTTCTGTGTTATAATACATTATTTGCTTTGTTAATGTTCATGTTTTCTTCAAAAAATTGAAGTATTCTGTAGTGGGTTATTATAGTGATGTGGCAAATTTTAGCTGTTCTTTCAGTATTCGAGAAATAAAATTTTTTAGGGAGATGGTCAAGTATTCCCATATATCTTAACAGCCCTGATTAGTGTCTTCCTGTTGTTTTCTTGTTTTGTACTCTATATAGTCTTATAAAATTTGTTAAAATGTTCATGGTGTTTGTCTGTCACAGTCACAAGTGTCTGTATTTTTTATATGATAGTATTTTGAGTAATATTTATATTGTCTATATACCATCAGCAGTTGTGTTAGTTTTGATATGTACTTTTTGATTTATTGTAATTTTAAACAGTGATGTATGAAAAAAATGTAATCTAGTTCCGAGGAATCGAACCCGAGCCTCCTGGCTGAAAGCCAGGTATCCTTCATTTATTTATGGAAGAATGTGATAGGAAATCAGTACATCTTCTGTAGGAATTGTTTTTACAGAGATGATGAGAGTTCTTAACATTAGTATTTGATGGTTAAAAGTTATAGAAAGTTATTTAAAGAGTATTTAAATTGGATGGAATCATGAATATTTTTGGTTTTCGAAATGGTATTGTGAGTATAAGTTTGTGATATTTATGTTGTAAGACTCTAATGAAGTCGAAATTGTTTAAGATTGGCATCATAATTTTGTCTTGGAATTTTAACTACAATAAGCTGAAACATATTTACATCCATGTCCTTCATCTATATCTTTATGTAATGTTTGTTTTGTATTATTTATTTTTTTATTGTTTAAGGTAACTGCCAAGACTCTTAAGATTGAAACACTTCCCGATAAAGGAGCTAAATTGAGATCCTCAATTGAAAAACAGTTGAAAAAGGTTGGTGAACTTAACAATCAGTTATCTCACCTGGTTAACAACATTCAGTCAGATGAAGTTGGTATGTATTTTGTTTGTATGTATAATTGCATTAAAAAAATTTTGATTTTCTATTCCCATAAGGACATTTACTGAAAAAAAAAAAATGTAATTTTCTGAAAAAATGTATGTAATGAAATTGCTTGATAATGCTTTATATTGTCTGTTGGAGATGAGGTTGTGCCACATTAGTATATTTCCATGACATTTAAACTCTTATTTAAAATTTTCTTGAGATTTTATGGCAGGAGCCAATAAACCATTGTTTATGTCAAACAATATGTTAATAATCTATTGTTGGCATAAATAAAATAAGTTTTACTTTGACTGCATTCCTCACCATTTTATCTGCATATTGAATCTACGTTCAACAATAAACACCTCAATATTATTTTATGTTTTTCCCGCAATAATATTGAATTTATTTTAAAGTCTGTGTTCCACTTGTATGAAGTTGTCATGAAAACTTGTGGTATGCATGGTACTATTGCAAATAAAATACCAATTTTGTTTTTTTATATATTACATATTTTTTATTTTTACCTTCTGGAGTAAGATAACAAAAATAGTGCGAAAATGTGAAACTTATACCATTTAGACAAATCTTTTGTTGGTTTTACTTTCTTGAAAATCTCTGTAGAAAACGAGCCTTCCAGTTTAAAGAATGACTAAATCCCTAAAATCAGTCTTTCTATTTTAAATATTATGTGGTGCACACTTCACAGCTTTGTATCTTAAAAAATACTAAATTTGAAAAATTACAGTATATTGTGGTGAACACTACAGATTCATATCTCAAAACATATAACGTACAACTGCTTGAAACACCAGCTCAAGTGCTTGATAAATTCCCCAACAACAACTCCCTCCTCATAACTCAGAGTTAAAGGTGAATTGATAAAGTTCATTAGAAAAGACTGCTTCAACGAGGTTTATTTTATTGACATTGACGGATTGGTGTGATACGCAAATATTGTTTTGTTCCCTAAAACCTGAGACACAGCTCTGGTCTTCGATCTGATGGTGAGATAAGCGATTAATACCTCAATCAGGTGGGTGGAGTGAAAAGGGATTAATAAAGAAATTTACGAAAAAAGGCGTCTCATTCCTTGAAGAATTATTCCATGAGACCTTTGGAGAGTTCACCGTTAGAGGCCTCTGGTTTGGATCTCACGGAGTAATACCAAATAGGACAAGGAGCTTCTTGGAAGACCTAGGTGTTAGCATTTGGGATATGACGATCTTGGCCAAAAATACTATTTAGGACTCTCTGGGCATCACTTGTTTGGGAATTAGCTCTGAGAACATTTGATATTATTCACCTGTTTTTTTGTTTAGGTTTTTAACCTAATTTATTTTTGTTTTAACTTATTTAATCATTTGTTTTAACTTATTTAATCATTTGTTCTAACTTATTAATGTTTTTTTAATTTATTAGTTTTTTATTATATATATACATAATTTACATTATAATTTCAAATATAAAGAAGATGGTCAGGGTTGCGGTCAAAAAGCATAAAAATACTTAATGACTATTTATTATCCTTCATTTCATACCACTTTGTAGGGCTTTATCAGGGCTGTTGTTAATTGAAATTGTGTAATGGATTGAATGTGTGTTGTGGATCACTGATAAGGGAGTTATGAGAGAGTGGAATAGAAATTGATTTCGTTAAAAATTTCTGATCTTTAAATATTGAATTAGAGTAAAATGAATTATACAATTTTCAATTATATTATTCATAGTATTTGCCGTGATGAGCATAGGAATACTTCCCACAAGCAGTACCAATTAGTATATTCCATATACTAAGGTCATATAATAGAAAATTGTAAATTTTTAATACTAATGTCATTGTGTTATTTATAGTAATTTTCTTCTTTGTCTCGTATTTTTAATTACTCCTAAATTTTTGTTTTATCCTTTTTTTTTTTTTTGGCTAAGTCCTCCATTCCCAGAGTGGGAATGCCAATATTCATTTCTTGGGGCCACTGCAAAATAAATATTGATCAACCCAGGTGGGAATCAAACCCACAACCTTGTGAACCAAGTACTCTGGGCTCCTCGCCCCTGCCCGCTCAGCTATCAGATCCTCTAAGACCTGAAGTCCTTTTAAATTTATCCCCTCATCTTGCTGACAAACTTGAGCAATTTTATACTTTGATTTTATTTTTCCAAATTCTTGATTCAAATTTTCTTTGACTCTCTATCATCGATATAACTATTTTTACTTTACTAAGGTTACTTCTTTAATATTCCCCCACTTTGACTATTGCTGTGTGGTTTACAGGGGTGTCTCTGGGGATCTCGAAGCAAAATTAAAACAGTTTAATAATTGCTTTGTACGATTCATCTTTGGGGTCCCCAGGGACGCCTCTGTCACCCGATTTTATGAAGAGTTGAAGTGGCTTTACCCCTTATTCCGTCGTAAATATTTCCTTCCTTCCTTTTTCTATCAAGTCATCCGATCCCGCCATTCATCGTACATCTCAGATATCCTTCAATTCAAGTCCTCAGTGCATTCCCGCAATACCTGCTCACGGGCTTCAGACTTATATGTAACTGCCCATAGAACCGCAGCCTCTGGTAGATCTTTCCTTATCTGTTCCTCTTCTCTATGGAATTCTATTCCGTCCTTTATTTGCAGTTCTAATACCCTTCCAATCTTCAAATCCCGTATCTTCGACTACCTTCTGTTCACCCAATTCCAGAAGAAAAACAATTAAAAGTTTCCAAAAGCTTTATATATTTTCTGTATTAGATTTTCGTTTATAATTGTAAATATGTACACTAGCAGAAATTATATCTTTTCATTTATTATTTTTTAGTTTAATTGTATTTGATTTTTTATCATTGCTTTTTTATTTTTATATACTATCAGAAGTCATCTTATGTTTTATGATACGACAAGTGGTTTTATTTTATTTGTTTTGTCATTATTTTATACATTCTGTTAATTATTGTTGTTTATTTGTATATTTTTAAACTCATTGTATTACTTTATTTTATGAACTCTTGTAATTTCATCTCTATTTTGTAATTTACTTTAGGGCTCCAAAGCCTAATTTTGATGCCTGTAAATTATTCTAAAGGGATCAATCCCAGAATAAATAAAGATTATTATTATTTTCTATTGTTTGATACTGGTTGCTATAATTTCTATTGATATTTTGCCCTTGAAAGTTTTAATTAATTGTTTTTTCGTATTTTGATATTCTTGTTCTCTATTTTTAAAATTATGTGGCCTATTCTTATATCCTCTACGATTTAATTTTTGGTTTTCATTTAATTGATCATTTTTTGGCCATATATAGCTTTTATCTCTTTTTATAGATTTAGATCTCTTTTAAATTGAAAATTTAAATTTAAATCCAGAAATATGGAATTAAAAATTATTTAAAAATAAGAATAAAAAAAATTTAAGTTTTCATGTACATTAAATTTAGCATTCCTTAAGTCTATAATTATTTGTTGTTTTCTTATTAATTAAAAAAAAATCAGGAATATTATCCACTTTTCTGTATATTTGTGTAAGGGAGATTTTATCCAGGTATACCAGCTGTAATTATTCTTGTTATGCCATCAAATAATTATTCTGTTAGGTTTTTATTTTTATAGCCCCAATAACTGCCATTTATTAAACCAATTAAATATTCTCTTTATATACCTTCTGTATATAATATTTTCCTGAATTGTTCTTCAAAATCTTGATAGGTATTAATTTTAGACTTACTCATTTTCAACTAGCTGAAAGCATTTTTGATATTAAAGACTCATATAAGATATTCTCTATTTTTTCTCAATTATTGATTTCCTTGATATGAGCTTTGTTCTACTCGAATGGTTCATGGCTTTTAAAATTATCAAATTATTATTATTAATATTTAACTGATTTTCCTTGTCCATAATGTGGACCGCTTTATTTTCTGATACTTGACTTATTTCCTTCCTTCCGTTCTTTATCTAGATTGTAATTTCTTGTTCATTTTCCCTGACTATTATGTGATTCCTTAACTTCTTGTTTCTGATTATCAATGCTTTTATTTATTTCCAATCTTATTATTTATTTGAAATCTTTAAGTGAGTTTGCCTAATTTTTCTCTTGTATATTTAGATTGATCTTCTAGTTTTGAGGTAATTTTCACTTTATTTATTTTTTTTATTACATTCTATTCCTTCTAAATTAGAGTTAATATTTACTATTTTCTCTTCTAATTTTGTATGGATTGAATTCTTCTTACAAAGTAATTACTGTTTGATCTATTTTTTAATTTAATTTTCAGTCGCATTAACTACCACATTTAACAGTCATGTATATAAGCCATGACAGTGAACTGTTGCAACATTTCAACCTTACCAACTGTAATGACGATAGGTGGGAAAATATTGTTCTTATATATTTGGCAAAAAGAATTGTATCAACCCCAGCCCTAAAAATGAATCTACCCCAGACCCAAAAACAAAGTTGCACAAGAACTTAAAATTGTCCGAACCCTTAAACCAATGCACAAAAATAAATCCAACTCGGGGCCCCAAAAATAAATACGTCATGGGCGCCAAAAGGTGCCCATGTTCTGAAATTAAAAATATAAGGAAAAATAATAACATATTACTATTATAAAAAGTGTTGGAGGATTACCTAAAAAACTAGTTGAAAGAATAGAGGGACACTGCACTAGCACTCTACTTATTTGTAATGTGTAAAGCCATTTTACCCCAAAACTTCTTTATTTGATGTTTCCAAAAAAACAGTTTCCCTATCTTCCTTCTTTATAACCTCTTTTTCCTCTATTAAGACACTAATACTTTCATCCCTTTATACAGTTCCAATAACGTTTTACCTATTCTTCATCTTTAATTGTAGATTTCTTTATCTTCCATTTTTTTTTTTAAAGTTCTTGGGAAAAAAAATACCCTTTACTTACGTATTATGTCGGAGTTATTTTATTATTATTATTATTATTTCATTTTTTATGCCTATTTTATTTGTCTTCTGCATCTACATTTTTTAAAGTTAACTAACATGTTCTTATCTACTGGAACAATGCCCTTTGCTATAGTCATCAAATATGATGTACACTTCACAGCATCATATCTTAAAACATACTAAACTGAAAACAATACTGAGAGCATATGTTTCTGCCATCTTGGGCAAAGTCCACTATTAATTCTTTTGTAATCCTCCCCAAGTACTACTCATAAACATTTTTTTTTAATATACAAAATACCACTACAATTAATGCTGTAGAAGTTTAACATTAATTAAATGGCTAAGAATATAATGTAAATTTTAGTAAACTGAATGTAAATTTTAGCAAACTCAATTTAAATTTATATATTTTTATTTCTGCTATGCTTTGCAAAAGAAAAACAGGTAAGAATTTTGCAGTGAGATATATTATTAGAAGTACTTTTTGAATGACAGAGAGCTATGTTGATAAAAAAGTTTAATTTTTTAATTTAATGTAATTGCATATTTTCTCAAGTCATGTATAAGAATAAAATAACTCATTCCAAAATAACATTATGAAAAAGAAAATCATTATTTCAAAGTTGTAGTAATTAAATTCAGTTTTAATCGGAATCAAATATAATAAAATATTTTTTTTTCTAAAAGGTATGAAACGTAACGACATTCTTTAAAATTTGGCCTAAAATGAGTTAAAGCTATTTACAGGAATTTTGTAAGATGTTGATTGATGAGTTCTAAATGATATTTTGATTTTATGAAATTCATTGTGGAGTGAAAACATTCACGGAAAATTACTGAAAATCGCAAATATATAACAAGCAGCTTTATTCAAGTTAGGATATTTCAATCCTGGCTAGTGCTTCCTAAATTAATTATATAGTAAAGGTTTTTTTTTTTTCTTTTTCCCTACCTACTAA
>NW_027114407.1:2438143-2487652 GCF_000696795.3 Halyomorpha halys | reverse complement strand
TGTGCTGACACTCAGCTTAAATTTTAGGCCTTCATCAGGGCTAAAAAACAAAATGAGGTAACAACCATCAATAAATGTAATAGTAAAAAAAAAAAAAAAAGAAACAGTATAAAAAGATTACAAATAATAAAATAATAAGGGAATTTATAATACAAGTATAGTAAGAATTTATCAAAAAGATAAGTATTAAAATATTATTCATATATATATATATATATGTATATATCTTAATGTATATAATGCTTATTAATTTTTATATCCTCTTAAAGTATTATTTGTAATTTTTTTTATTTTCCTGTTATACTGTTTCTTTTTTTTTTGTTTTTATGGTTGTTATCTCATTTTTTAGAAGTGTTGGCACAAATAAAATTAGTTACACTTATTTGTGTTAATTTTTACTGATAGTATCTTCTAACCATCTTCCTCATTAAACAATTCTAACCCTCATCCTACAAGCTAATACGATCATGGAAAATGTTAAGAGCCTTGACTCTTAATAGACACTCTCTTCACCCTGTTGTCTAAAATTCAGGCCAAAACATCAGTAGAAATAAAATACGTTTTACTTATTTGTGTTTATCATTACTTACTACACCCCCGACCATCTTCTCTTCATACTGAATATACGGTCAATAATAAACACCTCATTAGTCAGAATATGGATTTTTAAAAATAACGTTTTATATTTATTATTTAATTTTAATTTTTTTTTTTTTTTAGAATTAGCCATGGAGGAAAAGGAAAAGAATCCAAAAAAATCATCCCATCATTTGCCATCAATAATTGATCTTACTAAGGATCATATGAATGTAAATGAAATGGGCAAAAAAGGTTGTATTTCTTTGTCAATTTTAATTATTGCAATATATTATTTGTTAATTGGGATCAATATTATTATCACGTTTGAATCTAGTTTCGTATCTACATTTTTGTTTCCAACTCCCTATCGTAATGAAATTTATTTAATCATTGAGGTTCATCTAATCAGAACTGTACTATTTATCATATCTGTGAAAGATAAAAGAAATTATGATTCTCTAACCTATCTAAGCTTATAGCTCCTTGCTTTTTAAAACAACATCTTCCGTTAATATGATATTTTATCGCTAAAATAATTTTTTTTGAGTTATCAGTGCTATTGGGCTGGATAAGGCTTATCTCTTCCTGATAGTTGCTGAAGATGCTGTTTTTATTAAAGTGGAACTTCATTCATTTTCTTTATTTAGAAGAAAAAAAATTATACAGGAGTGAAACGATTTCTTGACATGAAGCAACACTCAATATGATATAGTAGTGGTGAAGGTCAAACCTCAATTTGTTTTGCATTTAGATTAAGATATTTCTAAAACTAAAAATGGAAACTGCACACTGTCGGAGAAATGTTCAGCATTTCAACCTCTTTGTAATAAGCTATAACTCAAAATTTTATCTTGAGGCCACACCGAGATGAAAAGTTGAAAAGTAGAAAAGATAGTACTAGAAATGAAATTGAGTTTTTGAATATTTGAAGTATAATATCTTACTCAAAGCTGTACTTAACTGAATAAAAGTAAATTCCCTCAGTTTTTTAATCTATAATGTTTTTTAATCTGCAATTGTTTAGGAGCAACCGCTGTTAGTTTAATTGGGTTCAGTCAAATGAGAACTAGGAAGGGATTTTGGTGGGAAGTTTTGTATTTCTGAAAATTTGCTCATTTGTGTCTTTAGGGTGTTAGTTATGAATTAAACTTTATGCCCTCAAATTTTTTCTACAAGTACAAAAAAATTCTTTTTTTTCATAGTACTTAAAAAATATGTCTTATTCAAATATATTTCAATTTACTGGAAGATTATTGATTGACCGTGTGTAAAGATGAAAGGAATATGGTCCGGGTGCGGTCAAAAAAACTGAAATACTATTTGAGTTTTTTTGACCGCACCCGGACCATATTCCTTTCATATTCCAATTTAGCACGAATTGAATCATGAAATGTATTGTAGTTTAAATAAAAGCAGGCCAGAAAAAATTGAGGTCAGTAAGTTAAAACTCATAAGCAGCACCCTAAAAAACATGAAGCTATTTTCAGGATTCCTTTAAAAATTTCTACCATGCCCTTTTGTTATTTCCATTTGATTGGACTATATCCCTATAACTTCAGAGCTTCTTCACTATTGTTATAGCAATCATGGAAACACTAAAACATAGTGATAGTTGTTTTTTACTTAACTTTTGAATAGAAAATAGTAGAAGGAAATATTTCCTATTTATGAACTGTCCAGGTCTCTATTTTACGTCATCCCGTTTTAACTCATTTCAGATTTATGTCATTAACCAATTCATATCCAGGAACTGTTCCTAAGTTATATGAATTCAGAGTTGAAAAAAGGAAGTAATTTTTTTTTATCAAATGAAGCCGTTAGTAAATTAAATATGAATGAAAAATAAAAATATTAAAATTGAGCGCAAGTTATTAGTTATATAAAAGAATTGATAGATAAACAAAAGGCTATAAAATATGGTTTTTATATGTGTGAAAAAAAATTTTCTAGCAGGACTGGACTAAGTCAGTTTTTAAGTAGCATATGTAGGGACTGCCTGTAGTTATGTCATATTTTAGCATTGGAAACATAACCACACCATATAATTTTCTAGAATTGGAAAAGTTATGGCATTATGTGATATTCTAGCATTGGAAACACATACCAAACAGCAAACTGAAACTGTGAAAACTTTAGAGAGATTACATAAATTTTTGAGGAAATCAGATGTACAACAAACAACAGAACAACCTCAGGGCCTTAAGGTGTCATTGTTACCTCATCAGCTCGTTGGCTTAGCCTGGCTTGAAAAGAGGGAAAAGGAAAAACCAGCTGGTGGTATATTAGGTATGTATCTGCTTTCTTTTAATGTCAGTATATTATTTTGTATTTTGACATCATTTTATCTTTTATTGATATTGTCCGGAAGCTGATGATATGGGTCTGGGTAAGACGCTCACATTAATATCACTGATTTTGAAGTCAAAACAAGCAGGATCAAATAGCGACAATGAAGTCTCATCTGATGATGAATTGGAAAGAAGACATTGTAAGTTACTTTTTGTTTTATAATTTTCTCTTTATTTATTGTTCGAATTTCATTCCAGTTCAGCAGTTATTGTATGAATCAATACGTCCAAACCAATTTAAGCATTTTTAAATTTCTTGTTCAATATTTTTTCTCTTCTGGTTGCTTCAGTTTTTACTCTGTTAATTTTGGGTATTTATTCATGAAAATTAAAATATTCATTATAGTTATGAAAATTAGATTAGATTTATCATACTGCCTAATTTGTTTATTATTTACATTGTGGTGTTTTTGTAGTGAAAAAAGGTAATACGCTTGTAATATGTCCTGCGTCAGTAATGGATCAATGGGCTGAAGAAATAAAATCAAAAGTTAAGCATGGTTATTTGTCCGTTTGCACCCATCACGGAGCAAAAAGAGAAAAGAATCCCAGGCGGTATGCCCTTTTTAATTTATTTTTTATAAGTTTAGTTTGTTTTACCAATTACTCAGGTCAATATAATAACTAGTAAAATACTAAGTAGTATAGTATTTAGGAGTCCTAACTATCGAGAGCTTTTGTTTTTCGGATTTTTAGTAAAATAACATTGAAATAGAAATTTGATTTAGAGTCCAGTGAATTTAATTTTTTTTTCTCCTTGTTGATTCTATTAATTGATGTCAATTAATAATAACAGTGATAAGCATTATTATTGCCACTACCATACTACCGATTGGTGATGTTTATTATTTTTTCATATTATAAATTCTTTTTTTTTTTTTCTTTTTCTTTATTCATAAATGTTTTTCGTTTTAGATTAGCAGCTTTTGATGTTGTAATAACTACCTACACGATCATACAAAATGAAAATAAAGGAGAAGACACTGTTAGTACCTAATATATCTGTTTATTTTAAATTAAAATATTTTTAGTTAGGTGATATTATTTTAGTATGTAGAAAGATGGTCTGGGTAGTGATAAAAAAAAGTGCAAAAATAGCAGAAACAAATATTTATGTACTTTTTTTTACCACCAACCTGAACCATCTTCCTACAAACATCATATGCGGTCGACCAAAAATCTTATAATATGACTTTAATGTTCTGAAAATAATACTACTAAATTTAAATAATAAATAAAATTATGATGTCTAGTAAATTTTATGGAGTTCTTGTTATTAAAAATTTAACAAAAATTCATGCACTTTATATTTTACTACCTACATTGCCTTATTTCAGTAATATAATATATGTTTTTATTATTTTGCTGACAGGGTCCATTATTGAATATAAAGTGGAAGAGAGTGATTTTGGATGAAGCTCACACAATTCGTAATCATAAATCCCACACCGCTCAGGCTGTCTTCATGCTGAGATCAAGGTATAAATGGGCCCTCACTGGAACACCAATTCACAATAAACAGGATGATTTATACTCCTTGCTCAAGTTTCTGAAGTGCAAACCATTCGATGATCTCTTGGTATGTTTTAAGAAAGATTAGCTTATTTATTAATATGTTTATTGATGTAAGAAAAACTAGCTTATATATTGTGTTTATTGTTGACTGTAGATTCAATTTGAGGATAAGTGGTCGGGTGTGAATAATAATAAACACCAATATGTGAATCTAATGTTATTTTTGTTGACATTTCAGCCCTTCAGTGCTGAAAACATTATTATGCATTATTATTATATTATTTCATTATTTTTTGCTTTCTACCCTGACACTAAAGCCTAATGTTTATTTTCTAAATTATTATTGTGAAGGGATTTGTCTCAGAATTATTAAAGAATATTATTATTATTATTAAAAAAAAAAAAATGCATGAAAGTTAATATGCAATTATATTGTCTGTGCTTTTCATTAAGTTTATACTAGCCATTGCCATTACTATAAGTTATATTTTATGGTTTAATATATAACATTAGGTTTGGAAGAGGATGATTGATAATAAAGGAGATTCTGGAATGATGAGGTTACACTTACTATCAAAGTCACTGCTTTTGAGGAGGACTAAAGATGAAATACAAGAAAAAGGCGGTCTTAAAGAGCTCCGGCCAAAAGTTTTTAAAATAATTGAAGTCACTTTAGATGATGAAGAATTCAAAGTATATAACAAAATATTTCGTTTTTCAGGGTTTGTAGTTTGTTTAATGAACTAAAAATATTTTTAACCTTATCATATTTTTTCTGTATTCTGTGATTGTTAGTTTTTATATTAATTATATGTTGCGTTGTTTTCTTTTGACATGTGTTTTGATATCGGGTTTATTTAAACAGTTTAAACAAAAATACATCTCATAAATAAAATTAAACTAAATACAAATTATTTTAATTTCTACTTATTAAATATTAATCAAATTATTAAATTTCTATCTTGTAAACATTTTGAATTTTAAAATTTTAGCTTTATTGCTGTTTGATTCCAGAAATGCTTGGAAAATAGAGAAAAATATATTTCTATTTTATAAGTACTGCAATTTCTTATATAATAGAAATAACTTAAAAGTCAAATAATAAAACATAAATATAAATTAAACGTTAAAATTACCAAACATAAAATTCTCATATATGTTATTATATATTTGTTCGTGGATAGTCCAATTGAATTTAATATTTGCTAAACCGGCCTCTTTTGTAAACTCTACGAACCAAACTTCACATAAGTAATTAAATTGTTTCAAAATATTTTCATTTCCAAATTATTATTTTTATTAGACCATGATCAATATCTATGACTTAATTTACCATTACACAGTCCACTTATATTTGGAAAGTTATTAAGTTTGACTTTTAACTATTATAACAATTGTGTAACACTTCCTCCATCATTAAAAAATAATTACCTTTTCTGAAATAAAATACATGTTATCATTATGAGCTCTGGGAAGATTCTGTTGTCTTTCGATTATCCAATGCCTTGTGTCAGTTAAAATATTTTAACACTTAAAAGTTTTTTTTTTTTATTTTTTTATCATCATATTTTATTTTATGTTCAAAATTAAGTATTGATTAATTTTTGAGTCCTTAATTCAATTTTTTTAATCAGTATTTTTGAGTCGTAAATTTAATTCACTACAGATAAAATATTAAATTTGTATTGTTGGTGCATATTATCAAAACAAATGTATGACAATCGGCCTTTGTTTCATATTGACTACATTGTTCAGGTGTCTTTTAGAAAGTCGTGTCTCAAAATAGCATTTATTCAAATATTTTAATTTACAAAAATTGCGAATTTGATTCTACTGAAAAAGATGAAAGAACTAGCTTAAATATGTAATTTGAGTTTTAAACGACTTCTAGTTTTTGTGCTAGGATGTTTATAGACACATAGCAACCATTTTGCAAGTCTCAAGGACCTCAAAAAATGTATTTACTTTGAAAACTTGATTCTAAATTTTTCATAATCACTGTACTTCCTATTGTATATTCCAACAGTACAACACTTATCAGCCAAATGGTCTAAGCTTCCAATCCATTATAAAAACTGTTCTACATAACTATAAGGTCTATCTGTACATGTGGAGTTGAGGTTAGGGGCTTCACTTAACCATCAAATTCATTTCCTATCCAATCTGTAATCCTCAATGTTTTTTTCTTTGTCACAAACAAAATCATCAGTAAAGAACTTAATGTTTCATATGTTGCCAATTTGGCCCAAACCAGGTATCAATCTTTCTGTTCTAAATCCCTTAACCACCTGAACTCACTAGTTTCTAACCTTGCTTCCTCTTCTATTCTTGACAATCCTCCCAGGCGTCTGAAAAAAATATGACCTTGATACCTTCTGATGTAGAAATATTAGAGTGCTACCAATGGTTAGTTTCTCTATTATGCCATTGTAATAGAATAATATACGTAAAGATGTAATGATTTGTAAATACAGTTGTAAATTTCAATAAATAAAATGTGAAAAAATTTTAATCTATAAAAGTGTTATGAAGTTTATTTAAACATTTTAAATTCTAAATAGTGCTTGATGGCTGTTTTTTTAACATTTTTTTTTTTTAAGGACATTGTTGGCCCAGTATATTCAACAGCAGGCTGAGAAACAAAATCTTTTAAACGGTGGACTAAACATTAGTTAGTAGATTTGTATTATTTTATTAAATCCTATATTATTGATAGAACATATAAATTTAGTTATAATAAATAGTAAAAATATTTTATGATTGGTGTATGTTCATTTTCAAATTGTAAAATTTTCTCTAATAGAGCATACTGGATCAGGACATACTAATCCGTTTAAAAATCAACCTGAACTTGGAAAATTGTATGATGAAATGGTCTCATTAAAGGGCGGAATCAAAACACACCATATCCTTGTTCTTTTGCTAAGGCTGCGTCAAACCTGTTGCCATCCTTCCCTTGTTACAGAAGTAAGGATTATATGCACTTATTATCATTTTATACTATTAGTTAGATATAACTTCCAGTTTAAATTTTTTTTTTTCATTTTCTTTTAGAAATCATTCTTGAAAAAAATTAATAAATGACTCACTATTTATAATTGATCAAACTTCTCTCCATTCTTTCTTAATCGATTACATTTAAAGTGTACATTTTTTTAAAAAATATTTTGTACTGTATAGTTAGAATATACTCCAACTCCTTACAATTCAAACAGACGCTCTCTAATCGGTAAATTTTTGATGTTTAATTTAGATTTTAGTTTTATCAATAACAGCAGTTACAAGCAAATATACATGGAGCTAATAACATATGTCAAGTTCAACAAAGTAGAATCTATATTTCTGCAGTATATTGTCCTTCAAAGTTTTCTATTATGCCAGATATTTTTCAAAATTTCTTCCTTAAATATTGATGATGGAAGCTTTTGTGGAAATGGACCAGAAAATGTCTATGAGAAAAAGACACTTTCAATCCACTAAAAGTTACTGCAACTGCTATGAATTACATCACGGATGAACAATATATGTCCTCTATCTTCTGAATTTATATTTCTGTAATTCACAGAATGACTTCACCATATTATCATTCCTTGATACACCTTTACCACTTTTTCTGCATCCAAAATCATTCATCCTGAATGAAATCAGTAACCTGCACAAGTCCTCAGGTTTTATCTCAAATCATTCAGCACTTTTCCGATATATTCCTCATTGCTTCCTAACAACCAGGATCTAAATACTGTACAGTTTCTGAAGCAATGGAAATTCTTCCTCACTGCAATGAAATTAAAAATGAACAAGCCATCTCATTTACCTTCTTCATATTGACTGAACAGTGTTCTGATTTTTGCTTAACTTGTAGAAAAAAGACTATAACAGGATATTTTTTTAAAGAAAGAACTTTACCAAATCAAAAAATTTGTCTTTCCCGTTCGAAAAGAAACTAAGTAATAGATGCCTTTCTTGATATGCAGCAAACATTTCATAGGACTCCTCTACATACTAAAAATAGTTCTTCCCAGCACCTATTATCTAATCCCATGGTCTCATTTAGGAGAGAGATACTTTAGGATTTGGCAGGGCTCATCATTATTTAGCTTATTTCATCTTTGAAATAAAAGATCAAAAATACCACTATCAGAAAAACTGAAAATTTATATACTTCTTACCTTCTCCGACCAGTTTACACTTACAGTACACAAATATTACTTATATGCCAAAAAACTAACTTACTAAAACTGCAATAATTTTAGTCAATAATGTTAAAACTTACAAGTACCGCTTCTCCCTATATTAGTGACTAGAACTTACACAAAGATGTAAGTCCTTGTATTTCTGTGGAGTTAGTAAAAACTCCACACATCCAATCAACTATTAAATCATTATAAAATGGTTTCACAACAAATTTACTGTGCCCTCAAACCCTTTCATTCAAGGACTATTAACAAGAAATTTACCTGATATGAGACGATTTTTATGAAGGAGTTTGAATAGAGCTCTTAAATTCATTTTCAGATTTCAGTTTTTATGGAGAGGTATCATCCTGAATGACCTTTACCATCATGATATTTTTTTTTATCAATCACATCTGCTGGCTGTATAACATTTTTTACAGTTGTGATTAAATTAAATAAAGTAAAAAAGTTTAAGATTTTAATAAGAAAGTTATTTTTCCTCTGTTTTTTGTACATATTTGTTTACCAGGATATTTCTCCATGGTAATGAGTATATGTGTCAATTTTTTATTTATTTATTCTAATTTATCTTATCTTTTCCAGAATTTTTTTTTTCATATATCATTGATACTGTCCAATTTGAAAATTTGAAGGTTTAGTTTGATTTAGACTGAATATTTCTTAACTTGTATCTGGTAAAACGACTTATGCCTTTGTCAAGTTGTTTTATAGACATAAGTGGTTTTTGCATCATGATGCCTTTTCTTATCTTTTAATTGTCTATATTGATTATTTTTTTGTTTAGTTTCAAGTAATTATTGTTAGTTTATAGATAAACAAGAACTTGGTAACGATGGTATTGAAGATAATGAAGGAAACGATTTAGATCTTGTCGAGCGAATGATGAACATGTCTATTCATGTTAACGGTGAGAATTCTAATTCTAAGCAGTCTGGTATCCTTACATCAGATGACCCTGTTTTTAGGAAAGACCGATGCAGTTCTAAGGTGATGACTGACATATAATATTTGATTATTTTGTACAATGATACTATTCTACTTGCTTACTAAAAATTATATTTTTGTTTTCATAAATTAACTCTCACTTAATCCCCTTCTTTGAAATGAAATTTATCCTTGCATGTTTCAAAATAGTAATTTCTTAATTTTTCAGGATCACAATACTTCCCCTTATTATATATTTCATGTAGGTAATATATAAAGTAAATATAAAGTTTGACAAACGCGGAAACATGAAAACTTTTACTTTTCTTCCAATTAATTATGAAATTGTTTCATATTTTATATTTACCCATCATTTATTACTGCTAACTAAGAGATATGGTTAATTATTTCAATTAATCAAAATTAAAGATACTTTAAACGAAGCTAAACCTTTATAGCGAACCTTAAAGACTAAGGTGTTAGGTCCACTCTCGATCTGCCATGTTCCTGTGTTCCAGCTATAGAATATGTTAATAACCTGTAGTATATCCTGTCTTTGGAGTACAAAATTACCTCAAACTAAATAAACCAATCACTAATTAAATTTTTTACTAAATTAAATATTTTATAATTTAGATTTTATTTTATTTAAAAACCAATTTGATCCTTTTTTCTCAACTTTATTCTTTACAAACCTTCCAACGTTTCGACCCTCAGGTCATTCTCAAGGATACCTACAAAAAGTTTTTTTTTCTAATTTTTTTTACTTTGGAAACGTTGAAACGTTGGAAGGTTTGTAAAGAATAAAGTTGAGAAAAGATCAAATTTGTTTTTAAATAAACTAAACCACTCTCAAACAAGAATATATTAATAAAAATTAATCTAAATTAGATTTTATTATTTTTACATTTTTAGATGAAAGCAACAATTGACTGCCTAATGGAAATAATGAATAATAGCGAAGACAAAGTTATTGTTGTGTCGCAATGGACATCTGTTCTCGCAATCCTCGAAAAACTTCTCAATGATATGGGTATAAAATCAGTTGCACTGAATGGTAAAATCCCAGTCAAAGAACGAGGAGGAATCATCAGTGATTTTAATAATAATCACAGAGGACCTAAGGTGTGTAAATTGAAATTGGATTAAGGTATCTTTAAAATTGTTTTTGTTGTCCTCGATTATACCACTGTTTTAGGCATGTAGTATTGTAGATATTTAGAAATGATTGGTCCTAATCTTTTATCAGAATAATAAGTTAAGTATATCTTATTTTTTATGTCCATTTACCTTCCAACAAGGTAACTAAAAACCTTATAACAAAAATTAAAAAGAATAAAACATGAAATTGTGTGGAGAAAACATGCAGAATTGTGAAGAAACCTCAAAATGTGTAATTTTGTACTATTAAAAATTTGAAAATTGTGAAGATACATCAAAATGTATAATTTTTTACTATTAAAAATTAGTTTTATTTGAATGTATTTTCCATGTTCCGAATTTCTGTCTAGGTTTGGTAGGATTTGGAGATAGGGAACGAATGATGCAATTTCATGAAAATCTGGTCTCTAGCAATAAGTATGTTCTATCGCTATATTTTGTGATGATATTTTATGTTCCTTGTAAAATAAAATGAAAAAATGTTAACTGTTACCATAAACAGAGCAGAGACATTGGAAATTGAACAATTAAATGTGAATAATAGAATGAGAATAGTCAGTTGCTTTAGAGAATTCAAACTGACCAGAGAAAATTGTTTTAATTTAAACATTAGGGAAAGTGTTTTTTACCAATTATAAAAATAACTTCTTCTTTCTCATCCTCCTTAAGTACCTTTCAGCGTGGAGGAGCCTCTAACCACTTGGTTCACACATCTCAGTCTCTGGTAAGTACCCGAGGCTAATATGATTTTTTTGAATCGCATAATTACTTGCTGGTGGGTGATTGGCCCAGTCAGAAAGGTCCTAATGCCCTAGGACAGCAGGTCTACTGGGCAGCACAGCATTAGCTCTTATGGGATGTGATCCTAGGGTGTGTACTGTTATGGTATGAGGTATGCACTGTACCGTACTGTGGTGCCCTGGGGATCATAAAGCCCTGTTAATTGCACATAACAATTAACCCATGCAGGAATATAAAAATCACCAAAGGCCAAATATGATAATTTAGACTATAGGTATAAACAGTGAAATTTTGGGTTTGTGATCATAATAAAATAAATGCACTAATGTTTAAACCAAAATATTTAAAGGTAATTCAAGTGAAGTTGTAAATAATCATGAAGAATCATCATAAAGTAGTACTCTGAAATAGTTGTGAACTTCAATTGAAGTACCAACAATCAAGTATTTTGTATTTTAGAATTTATGTTTATATGAATGGAATATGGTCCGGGTGCGGTCAAAAAAACTCAAATAGTATAATTATCTACTATTTGAGTTATTTTGACCGCACCCGGACCATATTCCATTCATTTATACACACGGTCAATCAATAATCTTCCAATTTATGTTTATATTTTATCATTTAAATATTAAATTGTTTTGTATTATATGAGCCGTTCAGTGCACACATCGATTAACCCCACTTTTTGAAAAATCTTAAATTTAAGTGTCAAAGCACTTGGTATAATCATTACTTTTTGTATTTATTATAACTTTCCTTAATAATACAGATTAACACCATTAAACGCCAATTTTTTTTTGGCAATTGAATAATAAGTAAATTATTTCAGAAGGCATTGTGATTAACTCCATACTTTAATGTAAATCGTTTCAACAACGCAATTATATTATATTATTATTTGTTCCGGCCCTGCATCATCGCTCTTTTTTTAAAAACAGCCGCAGGTGCTTCCTTCCCCCCCTCAACGATATTGGTAACAAAATCACATCGACAAATAGATGAAAAGAAGCGCAATGCAAACGGAAGTTAGTATAAAGTGATTTCGCACGCTGAATGTTATTGTATACTTCACCAATATTATATGGACTACATATTCTCTTGGTATTTTCAACATTATTCCCAGATTTTTTTTAAAGAAATAAATATTATACCGTTATAATCAAGACGGGTGAGACTAATAATTATGTGGATGAGGAAAACACTGATGGTTTTTCAATACGATTTATCAACAGAGTCTGGTCCAATAAGAAGGAGTATAAAAGTCTGGTCCAAGAAGATGTTTATCGTTTTTCCCGGATTCATCTGATTGCAATAGTACAAATTTCCCAACAAACACATTGATTGGAAGTAAAAGAAGTCGTAATCCTGATAAATGGACTCGAAATTTACAAAAGTATAACAGAACAAAAGGTTTGGCATACAGGAATAAGAGAGGAAAAATAAAAACATTTGGCGATATAAAGTGCAGATGCATATCTGCATCAAGAACTGTAACTTTACTGACGATAATTTTTTTGCTATTCTTTCTTATTAATTTTATATACCATTAGATGAAAGCTATATCTGTATTTGTGCATGCTACATTATATATTTGAATTTATATTATAACAGGAATTTTATAAAACAATATACAGTACTTTATCACGTTTCTCAACTTTTTGTTTTATGGAGTTAATCGATGTGTGCACTGAACGGCTCATATAAGAAATTAAATTACATTTCTTGTATAAATAAATGATGTTTTGATGTTTTCTCTTGTATTTCAAATATTCCTGGAATGAATTATTGATAAAGCTAAACTATTAACTTTTAATTTTATTTTTTGTTACATGTATTATTTACAAAATAATAAAAACTTGTAGTCAGATGCAGTTTCTATTCATTATTTTCAAATAAATGTAATATTAGAAAATAAATATAAACATCGCAAAAATTAAACAACATAAAAATTTATATTGATAAAATAATCATTTGCTTTAAAATAAGGTGTTAGCAGAAGGTCCTAATCTTGGATAGTTCTCATTTTCCCCATCTTTTATTTAGTTGTTATTATGTTAAAGGTGATGTTGTTATCGCTGACGGCCGGAGGTACTGGGCTGAATCTGGTCGGAGCCAATCATTTAATGGTGTTTGACATTCATTGGAACCCGCAGTTGGAAGCTCAAGCCTGTGACAGAATCTACCGAGTTGGCCAGTCAAAGACAGTCAATATTTATAAGTTCGTTTTTTATTACAATTATATTTAATTTTTTTTTAAAATCTATGTTATGGTCTTTTAGTCATTAAGTGTAGCTATCATGAACAAAATTATACATCATTGAATCAATGTTCGCTTTTAAAAAGCTTGTTTTGTTTTTTAAAAAGGTTTTATTGGTGTGTACAGAAAAACTTTTCTTTGTATTTTCAAACTTGAGTTGAGCTTTGGGGGTCTACTAAATCATCAAATTTTTGTCATATCTAATCCTTACCAACCAAAATCCTTAATGCTCTTTTGTCATAAATCACATTATCCATCAGGACCTCAATGTCCCACATTTTGCTGAGAATCTGATACCAATCCTTCCATGATAAACTACCTAACCATCCAAACCCACTTGTTTCTAACCTTGCTTCTCCTTCATCGTGTGATAATCCTTCCAGGCCTCTGAAAAGAAGATGGCTTTAAGATCTACTCTTGAAATGTTATTGGAGTTCTACCTATGGGTAGGTTCTCCATAAGTCTGTATGATAATATTTACAATAACACATTTTAGGGACCTTACCTGCGGCCAATTGCTGCATTTCTCGAAGAAACTGCGATGGCCGTTGATCGCCCAGCCTCTGTTCCTCCAATAACTTCGTAATTCTGGAGTGGTCTGAGGGCCCGAAGATGGAGAATAGCCGCTCTTTTAGCCTCTCGTATTGCTCAGTGGCAGGGGGGTCCCAGGCAAGATCGGCAACCTGCTTTTGAGGTGCTAAATCCAGTTGGGCGATGATCAGCTGAAACTTAGTTTTACTATTAGCTCTATGACAAGAGCTGAACACTGCCTCAACTTGTATGAACCACAGGTCAGGTTCTTCCCTATAAAATGTGGGTAGCCGAGACAATGTGTTGAGTATTTTCGCTGATTCCACCAATTCCTTTTGCTCCTCCTCACCGGTTTGCAGGTCGATTAAATTGTGCACATGCATGCTTCACTAGAGTTCAATAAAATTATACGAAAAATAAACAATAAACTTACGTTTGGGGTCACCACTTTAGTGCGTGTTCCTGTGTAACGATAAAGATGTCTCTTTAGTTATGTTCTTTATTTGTCAATACAACTATTTACACTTGACATATATAACAAAACATTCATAATTATTATTAACATAACGCTCAGTTTTTTTAGATAACAACACAAGTTCTTCATAATTAATTAATTGTAATTGATCATATGGCGAGAGGTTTCAAATGGGTTTGCCACTAAAACAAATGTAAAATAATGAAACTTTAAATGAATTATAATTAAAAATAGATTTAAAAGAAATATACTAAAGAAATAAAAATGTTGATAATAATTTCGACAGTGGCAAACTCATTTCAAACACTCTCTTTGGAAATGTCAACTATTGCCGCTGAAGACGTTAATCTTGCCACCACAACATCAAATTTACTTATTTTAAATACAGGTGTAAATATCACCTTTACTAATCTCTAACTAAATACTAAACCAAAATTTACTATTCTCATGTTAAGTTGTGATTTATTAATTGTTTGTAGTATTTACTTTTTCCTCACCCCATTGTTATATCTCATAAACATTCCTAATGTATTTTTTTTTTTATGTATTAGGGTTCTATGTAAAGATACTATAGAAGAAAGGATATTGAAGTTGCAGAACAATAAACTGGAATTGGCAAAAGCAGTGCTTACTGGAACTTCCAAAGTCCAAAGCTCCAAGCTGAGGCTTGACGATCTCAAGCTCTTATTTAATATTAAGTAGATAGTTGGAGTCTGCTTACTTTTCTGTTACTATTGATCTATGAATTTTTATCTATTGATAATATGTATTTTTAATACTTTATGACTTTCAATTAATTGTATTTATAAATACTTACATACTCATTTAATTAATATATAAATTTAAATTAAACAAATACAAAAAAACTTATTTTTTTGTTTAAAAAACTTACAACAAAATCAGTCAGTTTACTATAAAACCAGTTGAATGTTACAAAATGCATTCAATCATTTTATCAGACTTTACTGTTACTTTGTAATATTTAAAGATTTTTCAATGACTCAAAGTCCTTATCAGCAGAACAAGTATTATCAATAGATATTAAATAGAGCCTGTTGGTGTTCATCTTGCAAGTAAGCAGCATGTCAGACTCCAGCTCTTATTTGATGTTAAGATAAGTCTCATCATGAAACAGACTTGAAATGTTATTTATTTTTTAAATTATATATTTTGTTTTCTTAAGAATAAAATTACAAAGTATATGTAAAAAAAATTGGCAAAAGAAGAAGATTAATATTGCATTTATTCTGTAATTATTATTCTTTAAAAATATGGAATGAAATAAAATAAGCCCTTACAATTTAGCCAAATTATTGACAATTTAAAGCCTTTAAGTATTGGTAAATAACTGCAGTCCGTCATGCTGCTTGGGCTTCGTTCGATATCTACTTAATCTGCTGATGAGGACTTTGATTCATTGATAGATCTCTGAATATTAAGAGTTAGTAGTCAAGTGAGTGTATTTTGTAAGATTATATTTGTTTTATAGAAAATTGACTGTTATTATTATAAGTTTTTTTTTTTATATCAGAAAAGATAATTTGTTTGGGTCTAAACAATTTAGTTATAAATGCCCGGCTTAGAGTATTAATAGAGAAAATCAAAGTAGTTTTCAGCAGATGTTAGCAGTATTTCATTAATTCCTTCCAATATCAACATGGAACTTACTATTACTATATGCCAAATCCAATTTAAAAAAAAAAAATATTTTTTATCTAAAATTCCTATTTTTGTGTTATACAGACTTACCATTGTCAGAAATGATATAAAAAATATTTTCTTGAGACCTTAATTATATTGAAGGGTTAATGAACAACATGGTGACCAACTATTGAACACAAATGGTTTCAGAGTCCAATAAGTTCCAGGCCATGTTGGTCTGTATGAGAATAAATAGAATGTGAAAAGAATGCTCAGCTAGCTTTACAGAAAGTTGTTAGGTTAGATGGGTAAAACAAAAACAGATATACCTTAGAGTCTGAATTAAAGGGCAAGGACTATTTTATTATCCAACCATTCAACCCAATGTTAGCCCACAACCATGGTTCTCCAATATTAATATAATGCTAGATAAGAGAAATATATCAATATTAACTAGGATGAGGATTAGCTATGGTTGTACAAATCGTGGACTAACATTAATTAAAGTTTTTAAAAAAAACAAAAAACAGTACTGTACCCCCATTAAATTTTCACCAAATGCAACAAATATAATAGCAGTCATACAAACTACTCAGACATACTGAATTAAAACATTTTTCTCTAAGGAGTAGATAATTACTACTATAATTACTAATTACTTAAATTACTCCTAAAAGAATGGAAGATATACTTCTAAAAATTAACATAATCCTTTAATTATGGCTTGATTTATTGCATTTAATTCACATCATAATATTCCGGGCTGCATAGTACTTCTTTCTTGTTCTTGTATTAGAAAATTTTAATTTTCAAAACCTCTGAAATCACTTGATACTCTCTCTTATACCATTGTACTTCCAGCGATAAATAGTCTTTTACCTTTGTGACTTTTTCTCCCTCTTTTCTTTTCATCAGGTCCATTCATGATTCATGAATTTTCTTTTCTTTTGCATCATATATTTAGTCCATCTGGTTTGAGAATACCCCGCCTATATCCTCTTTTTATTAATTTTGTTAAAGGCTAAAGAAGAACAAAAAATGCTTAACACAAGGATTTTTACCTGTGAATAATTCTTCAGGGGTTTGATTTGGGTTACTACTATTTTGTATAACATTACGCAAGTACTCTGCTGTATTAGAGCTTCTAATTACTCTGATGAGTCTCCATCTGCTAGTAAACAAGTGTTTTCCAATACTGTTCTATTTGCTCTCACCAAAATGCTGTTAATTTGTGCTGAGTAATAAGCTGTGTACATGTGAAATACCTTTCTGAGATAAGTAATTTTATTCCAAGAGCCTAGGAGAAAAAAAAGCAATTATTTCATCCCTATTTTTAATTATAACTATATATAGTTACTTCTCAGAATTAACCATCGTTATGAGGAATAAAAAATGGCAGCTGTTACTACCTATGTACCTATAAAGTAGTTAATCTTCATAGGAGTAATAGTTCTCATTATATTTGCCTAAATAAATTTGAAAAATGTTGATTTCTTGTTGATTAGACAACATTTTGTATTTATGGAAACTATAACTCAGGAACCAAATAACGCACAGATGTCTCTCATTACTCAATTTGAATGTACTATGAAGTAGTTTATAATGTTTTTCTTCATAGAAGTTTTAGTTTTTATATTTTATATATATATTATATTGCCAGATAAAAAAAAAAAAATGGGTTTATGAAATATTGAATCTTAGGAACTATTAAATGTTTAGGTGTCTATTAGGAATTATATTTTAGAAAATTTCTACTACTTTAAATAATGTGCTATGAAGTTTTTCTTAGTGTAGGAAATTTTAAAGGATTTGGAGGAACCCCAAATGAAAAATGTGAAAAATTTTATGTTTTTCTGTAATAAAATAAACTTCAGGAGTTGTACATCTTAAATACTTCAATATTTACTTTTTGATTACATTTACTTTAGCCCCTGTATAGTCTATGTAAAAGCTGAACCATTTTCTCAAAATAAATAATACATATTTTTTTTACTTTAAAGGATTAATTTTTCGTATCTGCTGAACAGCTGCCATTTTTTAAACCCTTTAACTATGGTTAGCTGAGTCTTCTATTTTAACATATGTAGTTTTCGTTAAAGATGAAAAAATTGGGGTGAAATAACTTTTTTTTTATCCTCTTGGACTATATTTGAGCCCACAATTTCCTAATTCAGAACCATTATCGGATCTTACTTAATTTTAATTTATATCAATTAGATAATTACTCAATTGATGTGTGGTGTTTTCAGAGCTGGTTGCTTTCATAGCTGTCCTTTCATGTCAAATGGTTTTTATATTTAATAGCCTAATTAAAGTTTTGGTGGACAGAATGTTGCTGTCAATAACACATTATAAGTATTTTATTTAAAAGATATTTTTTTGTGTTTGTTTGTGTCTAAACAATTGAATTATAAATACATATGTCAGAGTTAAGGTATTACCGGAGTTCAAAGTAGTTTCAGCGGTTAAGTAAGTAATATCAGTAGGTACTAAGCTAAGCCCAAGTCAGTGTGTGTTCTTCTCACAGCTAGTTTTAGTACTAGTTAAGAGCATGAAGAGAAGTTTCTCTTCTCCCTAGTATTGGTGTACCAATACAAGGTTGTTTTATAAGGCTTCAGGGTGTACATTGAACTACATCATAATACTATAAAATAAGTGTTTAACGATGTTATTTAGCTATCAATGAAAAATATTATTTCTCCATATATAAGTTACCATAAATTTAATGTTAATCTGTTTTTCTTATTAACCAAAGTAGTTTATATTCCTTTTATATTCCATAAGTGTTTTTATTTATAACTATGCTTCATAAGAAATATGTTTTCTTTTATGTGTTTTTTCAATTGTTTTTATTAAACTTATATAACTGTGATGTTAATTATTAAGAAATATTAATTATTATTTTTTTAAATGTAATTTTTAAATATAAAATAAAAATTTGTATTTCATGTAGATTCTTATCCCATTAGACTACTTTTCTGCTATAAAAATTAGCCATGATTAAGTAAAACTAACCTCAATATTTTAATCTTATTTAGTCATTAAGGAAAATTAATTTGCTAACATATTTGAAGACTTCCTTCAGTGAATGGTTTTTTTTTTTTTTTTATTTCATTAGGAACACTGAAAGGTTTCCAGTACTTTTACTAATAGTACCTGGACTCCATTTACACCATTTTTTAAAATAACTGCCACACACTGAAGCTTATAATATAAAAAAGAAATCTCACTAGAAATAACATAATATGTTTCTAATTTATGCCAAATTTATGATATTGTTAATAATACTTAAAATTGAAGCCATAAATATTTCATGAAATCAAAATGACACCATGTTATGGAAACCATTCAACACAATCAAAAATCTTGCATAAAAACCACAACACTGAGAGACATGAGGGAGATACTTGAAGCAAGAAACGGTTGTATTTCATTGTGATTTATCTACTTGAAGTGAAAAATCACTCAATTTTTTTTTAAATATATAGGTCAGGTACCCCAAAACTCACTCGATTTCTTTTTGGTGCCATGGTTACACAGCTTTTCTTTTGGCATTTATTTTTAAATGTAATTTCTGATTGTATTAGAAAAATAAAACTTTTCATATACCTTTATTAATGACCTACCTTCATTATCTTGACCTCATTCCATGTAAAAAAAACCTTACATTTTACAGTAACTCTTTATTAAAATATTCCTCCCAAAACAAAGAACAAAAAACAATTTACAATGTTTTAAATTTAAGATTTTCCACAAGATTATTTCATATTATTTACAATTACAAGGTATCACTTAGCCATTGATACATGATTAGATCAAATTAATTCTTACAGGATGCATTCTTCAAGGTTATAATATATAATGAACAAAAAAAGGCTTCCAAAAGTTTCCATATAATCTATTTATTTCTTCATGCTTCTGGATTTTAATCCCATCTTCAGAAACCTTGTCATCTCAACATTTTGTTCTGTCGCTATACAAAATTTCAAATTACATCTTCATTATATCCTTGATTACACTTAATCCTTTCATTGGACATCAACCTGTTAAAAAAAATCATAAAAACGGTTATCTAGTTAAATATACTTGAGAAGAGAGAATATAATCGAAGTTATTTTATAAATAGAATATTTTAATAATGTACAAAAATTTTTAAAGGTTGGTGGATTAAATTATTGAGATTATTAAAAAAAAATTATTTTTTATTTATAAAGCTACAATAAATTATTCTCTACAAATTTATAGGACATCAAGTAATTTGTTGTGATGCGTTACAGCTGACTCCATTGTCTGGACTTGGGACATTGTAGTGACAGTTTAAGGATAATGTAAAGCAGCTGTTATATATTCTATGTCTGACTTCGTACTTAGCTGTTTACTAGGCTTTACAGAGATCTACTTCTAGCCACCTTGAGATAAAAGGGGATGTGGTTTGAATCTGGCCTAGGAAAATTAATTTTTATTTCATGGCAGCTCCACAGAATAAAACTCAACTCTCACTCGGGTTAGTAACCCATATGCCAGAAATGGTGAGATAGGAGGAAAACAAAAAAGTCACAATATTATTGTATTTTGAATTTGAGACTTTTCCTACCCTAATGTATTAATACAATTTATGGCAATCTGAGACTGGCTGATTGAAGCAAAACTTCTGGAAATGAAATAATGTATTAAAATTTTATTAATAATGATCATACATTCCTTCTTATAGCTTAGGGCAGAAAATATTAGATCCGTAATAATAATAATTCATTAGAATAGAACAATCATTCCCCAAGTCAATAACAGGAATTTTTTAAAAAATTGTAAAAAGAGATTAAGAGATAACATGATTCAATCAATCAGACTGATGGGATATTTATTATTCTATTACAATATAAAATGTTGTCTACTAGAATTGCTCAGTAAGAGTGTTATGCTTTATGCTCAGTGTAAAATGTCAGTAAAGAAGTTTCACTTCAATAACAGATTTGACTTTACGCCTCGCTTTCCTCTCCTTCCCATTTAATATTCATTGCCTTTGAGCCTGAACCAGCAATCACATGTATTTTTCATAACAAAGGTGAAAGCTAAGTATTGCTTGAATTTAGTTACTAAAACCTACCTCATCTTCTAATGCCTCTTTAAATTCTATGTGAGCTCTGTTATCAAACACTCCAGAGAGGTTAGTCTAGGTTTCTTAGGAAAGCTAAGGCTTTTCTTAGTCTATTTTAAATAACCAATACATCATGCAACAAATCAAGAAAATGTTTAGACTTATACAATTAATGCTATTTGTTCTTCTTTGTATTTTGAGTAAAATAAATTAGAAAAGATCAATATTCCTCACATCCAGAATGCAAGGGGGCACTACTAAAATTTTTTTGTAAGAACAAATATTGGACACAAGCATTATTTGAGGGCTGGCTGTGCTTTGGGAAGAGGTCCAAATATTAAAAATTATGATGTTAGAAATGTTGAATTGTCTCTCTTTTATTTCAAATTTGATATCTAATCTTAACAATCTACTATGAAACCTTTTTCTTGTTAAGAGAAACATTGGTGTCATCTTCCGAGGTAGCTGAGAGCTAGTCCTGTGAAAAGCTGTAAGAGCCACCTTAGCACTTGATATGCGTTATATTTCAACAAAAATTAGAACATAACCGACTAAATATTTATTTTTAGCTTTAGCCATGATCACTTACGGCTACTAATCTTCAATTATGTTGCCTTCTATAAAAGATTATCGTAAAGCACATTACCACACAACCCATTGTTCTGGATGTTTCCTCAGTTAATTTCACAGCCTACAAAACACGAGAAACCATAAAATAAAAATTATATGCAAGCGATTCTTGTTATTAAATCTTTACCATTAGAATTAACTAAATGGGACTAAATAAAAATCTAGAAATTGGTAAAAAGGTATTTATTAATTTACCTATTTCCTACTAATTAATTATTATTTAAGCAGTTCGTAAATACATAACATTTAAAATTTGTACATGAGGTCTTTTTCCTAAAGATAAATGACAATAATTTACAAGTTACAATCGATACATTTTTAATTTAACATTTGGGTGCGGAGAATAAGGCTGACCATAGTATCATAATATAAACAAGGCAGCATCCTTTTCAGATCAAACATAACCTATTTAAATAATAGTAATATTAATCTAGGTCATCATCACGCTGTGCTCGTGAACAAAAAACATTTAAATGTTTCAAATCAACTCTCAAAATATCCAGTGAATTCCTATAAATAAACAATTTAATTTTCTGACTATTGAGTCAATATCTACACCATTCACAAAGAGACTACATTACGAGAAATAGATACAAAAGTTTAAATAAAAAGTTATACAAAAAAGTTTTTTCTCCCCAGAGATCTATTTAAATAATAAAATTAATATAGTTAATCTAGAATGCCGTAATATCTTTAATTAAAATAACACTTTCACTAATTAATAATACAATTGTTTCCTTTCTTATAAATGTTTAGATATTCCTAGCGCGTCCCTAAACATAAAATCACGTAATGTCCACAGCGCATTCAAAATGTTTCCATGGTTCCCATTTCGGTTATTTAGCCAATGAATAGGCAGCCTGCTTGCATCCGCAGGTTCAATAGTTGTCTCACTAGCTCTTAGCTGTTTTTCCCAGTTACTGATGTTTCGGTTGTCTGGAGTCAATCCTTCAATGTATCTGAAATACAATAAAAATATATTAGAATTATATCGAGCTTTGTTAAATAACATAACTTGATTTATTTTGTGCATCTTTTGAGTAACAAATTATTGTTAGATCACAAAACTTAAAATAAAAAATTCAGTTACTTTTATAATGAGATGTAGATAGTTGACCGTAGATTAATGCTTGAAGAAGTTTATCGGGGGGTGCGGTCAGCAAAGAACAACATAAATAAACAAAACAATATTTATTTATGTTGTTCTTTGCTGACCGCATCCCCCGATAAACTTCTTCAATCAGTTACTTTTAATAATAAGAAGAAAATATCAAAATATTTTTGATATATAGTATAAGGTTTTTCATTGTTGGATAACAATCAAGGATTATATAAGACTTACTAAATGTAGAATCAATGTATAAATTACTATTTCTACTAAGATACATACTTGATATAAGCTTCAGAATGGAGAAGGCGCTGAGTCCTCGGAGGAACCGTGACAAACAAAGGTTCGGGAATCCTACCATTCGTTCCAGTTATCGATCCTGAAAATAAACATTTACTATCACAGTAACAGTAATAGTTAGGTAATATTTACCATTATAAAATTATTGATAGTCATACCTCCGTTTTGTGAGAGCGGGGAAGGTGTGCTCCTTGTATGGTTAACAGATAATCCAGTGACAGCAGCTGAAATGTAACATATGAACATAAATTTCATGAATGAGTCAATTCATTTTATAATGAAGTATATATTCGTGATTAATCTTCCTAATATTTGTTATACTATTGAAAAAAAATTTCCTATTCACTCAAACCTTGCCCCACCTATCAAACTGTCCAATTTGAAATGAATAAAAGTATAAATGAAATGTTTTTTTTTTAATAAATGTACTTTACTTCGCAGTTCTTATTCATTCATATTCTAGTCTTCTTAAATATCACACCTGTTAATAATCAACAGAAAAAATGGGTGTTTCTTAGAAAAGATCTTTGTTAATTATAAAGACATTTATACTTAGGGGGTAATTAATTTAAGTAGTGATGGAAGTAACTAAAAACAATTATATTAGATTAATTATTTGAAGGGCTCCTAACTTGGACACTCAACAAAACTATTTTTCACAGTAACAAAGCTTTTTTTTGACCCAATAATGCTAGCAATGAGTCAGTCCTTAAGTCATTAACCCTTTCTTGGTTTGGGAACATGGGTGGTACCATTTTATTTTATTGAATGTTCTAATATCCTAAATATCATAAGAGTTGATATATGAACAATGGATAGTTGTTGTTGTTGTCTGGGGCTTAAGGGCGTAAAACCCTGAGGTCATCAACGCCCATATGGATAGTTTGAAGTATAATGTAAACAAGAAACTCATGTTTGAATATAGAAAATTGTAATTATGTTAATTTTAAAAGAGAGACCTGCAAAGATTAAGAGAAAGAAGGCAAAATTCACTCTCTTTTAATACTTTTTCAACTTAAAGAATTTTAATCTTGTTATTGATACCACCCAAAATCAATCTAGTACAAGATTGATCTTAGGTGTACAATCTACAAGTCATACCTAGTCATTAAAAAAAAAAAAAAAGAAGAATAAATTAGTACGATAACACCTTTCAAAAAATTAATTACTTTTTTTTGTACCTACTGCTGCTTATTTCAACCAAAATAAATAGGAAAAAAATTTGTTTTTTATTCACTAGTTGTCAAGATGAGGATCAATAACGACCCTTAGCACCAAAACTAAAGATATGTTAATTAGGTCAAATGTTTTCATCCCATAAAAGTTTGAAAAAATGCTAATTAGAACCTTTTTAGAGGATGATCTTTATTTATTTACCCATAATCTTTAAAATGCTGCATTAATGCCTTTTTAGCATGTTTTGAATGGATGATATCATCAATTCATATTTTGTGGAAAATGGAAATTTAACTTATTAGTGAGTAAATATATCAGCTACCACATTTAAGACACCTCTTATACTTAGTAGCTGTAGTTCAAGTCAAAAATACCAACTAGGAGTTATCTTGTAATTGGCTCTCAGCATGTTAATTACTTTAAGAGTTGCTCATAATGGAGTCATAGGGTAAGGCCCAGGGAAGTGAGAGGTAGATGCTGGTTAGAAAAATGTCGACCTTCTTATTAAGGGCTAAAGAAAATTCGGAAGTAACAGCAGTTGGAAGAATTCTGAGACTCAACCAATTCATCAGTATCAGATGGAGGAGTTGATTAAATAGATTGATGTTAAAATTATCACAAAGTAACATTACCAGAGTGTATCCCATATTGTTTTGGATATATCCCCTAGTTTTGAATGTTAAAAACACACCAGGCCATCTTGTGGTTGTAAAAAGAATTTTATTAATTCCAAAACCATTCAAGACAGCCAGGTAAGCAGATAGTTCAATTTGTCTTTAATATCAAGTAGGCAGAGCAAGAGCAGATTAGGAGGTTTGGTCCACTTTGGCACTGATATTTATGGATTCACTTTCTAAACCATGTCTGGTGAGGTGGTTCCAGAGTCCAATCTGCTTCTTCAAAGCCTCATTTAAAGGTAATCAAAACTGAATTGTATTTTTTAATAATCTAATTAAATTTACTAAGAAAAATTTCTTTATCTCCAGTAATTTATTTTCATAAGATGTCAATTCTTACTAAATTTTCCCATCATTATTAATTTAAAAAAATAAATCAGGATATATTCCTCTTCACCGCATGACAATGTGAGGTAGAAATGATATCCGAATACCAAAATAAACTATTTTGCTAAATTTTAATTAAAATATTTATGGAATTGGTATAAAAATACTGTTAGAGTCACCTTATATAAAACATTTCAAAAGATAAATGATTCTAAACTGTGGTAATTAATCTTTCATTTATTTAAGGACTCTATCAACAACAGAAACATATTAAAAAAATTTCTCAATCAGAACAAAATACAAATTTAAACACATTATTTCCAATCAATAAAAAATGTTTCCTAATATTCCCAACAAATAAAATAATACATATTTATAAAATTATTATTTAAATATTTGGAAGATTTATTTTTCATTCATTAATTAAATGAGAAAACAACAATCCTAGTTTCAACTTCATTTAAAATGTATATCTCACTATAACAATCCTTCAGGGTCTGACTGCAATACAGCTTAATGTGGTAAATTCTTGGGACCTTGACAATATGTTTCATTTTAACAGGGTATGTTCAAAATTTTTTAAGGAAAAAATTAATATTCTTTTCATAATTTCTACTGCAATGTACATACACTAGTGTCCACTATCCAAATGTTCAATTATCCGAACTGGTAGAATAATATTGACAAAATAAAATATATAGATAATTTATCAAAAACTTTTTTTTTTTTTTACTAAAATTTTATTTTTATTGAAAACTGCTCTGCAACAAGTCAATGTCAAAAGAGCATTTCACATCTAGAATGCATTTTGAGCCATTGCAAGAATAATATAGGAAATGGGATTTTATAGAAAATATTATAAATGAAGTTGAATAAATGTGCTAAGCACAACACACTAATAGGTTTATAATGTTAATATGTGCCATTGTTCATATTTTTAAATAAATGTAAATAAACCATCTACTTTTTTATTAAAACTTTCCCTCACAGATTGAAAATAGCAGTTAATAATAAAAGTATTAAGTTTTAGAAACAACCTTCATAAGAAAATATTGAAATAAAAACTTTTATTTTAAAATAAAAGTTTGCAGTTTGTTTCGATCTCTGGTTAATTCAATTCATCTGATATTTTTAAATTTTAATAAATAATAAATAAAATATTTTAATATAAATTATCGCAGTTACTTTCTTTTATACATAACTTTACTTAAGTTGCTCCATTATTATATTAGTCTATTTATCTTAAAAACCTACCTTTCTCCATGGTAACTCTTATTTGCCAAAAATCCATATTTATTATTTTGTCATTAGGTAATATTTGAATTATTAAAAATATTTTACATAATATAGGAGTGTTGACAACAAAACTAGTTTGCAATATCACATAACACCTCTTTTGGACGAGAGTTAATTATACTCTTGAAACATTAGTATACTGATTGTTTTGCTTTCAATAAAAATATAAACAAGGAAAAATGTGTTTTTCACTCCCAATTAAATAATATTTCTTGTTTTTACTCACATTGAATTCTGAGACACTAACTTAATTAAATCAATATAACAGTAACAACTAATTTAACATAAAAATAAGAATCTTAAAATTTAATAATTTACAATGTTAATATTTTAATTGATTAAAAAAAAATAATAAGAACTAAACATGCAACATCACAATATCTATTAAGATAAGAAAATATTTATATGCAATAAGCGACTAAAATACTAACTATATCTATATCCTTTAGAGTAAAATAAGCATGCGAACATAAACTAAAAGAGAACTACAAGTTGCAAGAGTTACTTACAAGAAACATGCAATGTGACACCGGGCATCGGACTAGCAGATACGACCTTCATCGCTGCCTTTCGGGATGGCATATAGTGCCTACACAAATCCATCCACAATAAACAAACTACCTTCCAACAGTCTAGCATTAAACAAAATCTAAATTTATACCAACCAGCCACAACAGCTATAATAAATACAATACATCTATACTTACAGCAAATTTACAAAAATTGTTAGTAAAATACACGAGTAAGTTCTTGTCATTGCTACAGTATTTACGCTAGTAGTTATTGATTACAACAGAAAATCTGGATGAATCAATTGGAACTATTAATCTACACTTCAGAACGATTATTAAATAAACGACCCCTGGACATGGAACAGGGAAGTAGTGGTCCAAGAAGAAGGAGGGACATGAACAATTCATTCGCCTGGCCATCTATTCCCTAGTTAAATCTATATGCCACTGCTCTACCATCAAGTCTTGATTGTATAGGCATTTTCTTTTATGCTACAAAGTCTTTAATTTCTGTTAATTTTTTTTGTCAAATAGGATAAATACATCAATAGTGGAGACTAGATTAGGCTAAAAATAAAATACTATTAATCATCAGTGAACTTTGACTTCCTTTCAGTAATTTATAATTTATAACAATTTACATTTTTTAATATTTCAGAGCCATCATCAGAATATAATTTTTCTTACTTTACCTTTTTTCTATTTTCTTCCATTGCATTTTTGTTACTATATGTTATCTTTGTGGAACTGGATTTGTTAACTACAAAAAGCATCAAATCTCGACAGGAAATTGAATTATGGAAAAGACATTTAAATAACACTAATTTTATATAGCACAAAATTCTACGTTTTACTCTTCTTTTGTGACACATAAAATTTAATGTTTGAACTAAATTTATTATATTATACAGATAGGTGTCATTTTATTATTTTTGTTCCTCATTAATAGTTTAAATTTGACATATTTGAGGTAAAGCCATTAGCATATGAAGAGTTGAATCCAACCAAAAAAAAAAAGTGAACATAAGTGACAAATGCTGTTGGAACAGTAACCAGTGGCTTCGGGTAGCTATAAAAAAGTCGTAAAACTTGAATTCCCAGTTTCCTCTAACCCTTCATTCTTCCATCTGATTTATTTTATTAATTTATTTATTATTAACTTATTTATATTATTTTAAATAAAAATTGAACAAAAAATCAATAGGTCTGATTAATATGATTATTAACGTATAGAGTATACATTTAATCAAACTTTTTAAAATTTGTTTACATTGACTTATTACTTGTTGGTTAGTGATAAATTCATGTGCACAATTGAAAAGCTAAGCGGAAGAACATGCTATGTTAAATTTTAGGGGAAATTAAAAATGGAATTTAGTATGGAAGAATGTTTTTAAATACTCCTTTCTACATAGTGCCCACCATATTTTTTCTAAAACTTAAAATTGAGTTAGTTTTAACAAGTTGAAAAATTGAATTCCAGCCTTCATAATAGAAATATAATGTCCTTTAATATAATTAGCTTCCTCATAGCTCTTCAATTATGGACAAAATTTTAGATATTTTATTAGAGCTGTTTAGTTTTTTATGTATGTTTGCATAAATGTAGAGAGTATTTAGCGAGTTTAATTTGACTCAATCAAGGTTAAGTAAGCTTTCTATGTATTAATATTATAAATTAAATAATAAATTTGATTATGGCAGGACTTGTGTGTTTTTTTACTCATTTTGGGTTTTTACTGCATGATTTTGTACATTTTGGTTTTTTATTGCACCTTTTTCAGTTTTTACTGCACAAAAATTTGGTCTCCAGTTATTACCTATTGCACTGTTTTGTCAATTAGATCAAGAACATCACGTCAAATCTAAGCCAGTATAAGACTAACTGAGTTTATTTTTCTTCTATGTTGACAATAATCGCATAGGTGATATTAAGGGTTTTGGTATTTGCTTTATTATCATAAAACATAACTGATGTAAAATTAATAATTTGAGGATAGCTATAATAAAAATGAAATGAATATGTGGGAGTTTAACACTTTACAGTTCACTGGTATGATGTATCAGAGTGAAATACGTCATTTAGAATTTTTATAATAGATTCATTAGGGTCTATCTACTAGATGGCAGCAAGAAAATAAAAATAGCTTAGTACTCTACCACCCCCAAAGTGGCTGCTACAGAAACTTTTGGTGTGTCAAATGCACACTAGAGCATAAATCACTGCTACTTAAACATATGACAAATATGATTTGGATTCATGGTACTAATGGCACATGGCACTCACTTGTACTATTCCCTGACTTTCAATGTTTCTCATGAAATTTTATCACTTTTTCAGGTTTATAAAATTTCCTGGCTTTTCCAGATTCATCTGGATTCATCCTATAGTAAGTTAGTATTCTGAATTTTGATATTCCACATTACATTTTCTTGTATCTAACAAGATTTTCTCTTCTTTCAAAAATCGGTTAATTCATAGGTAGAACAACTCTTTAATCAAACAAATTTGTTGAAAAGTACTTGACATAAACAAATTGAAGACTAAACTGTTGATTTTTTGTGGTAGGCTAATTAAACTTTTAAACAAAATTAGATTTTTAGAAATTAGTAAAAACAAAAGCCGATGAATAAAAAAAAATGTCTAGCAGATAAATTTATAAAAAATCATTTTTTTTCGTATGAATACTAACACAGAATATATGGGGTGGAGTGGAGGAAGAAAGAAAAACTGTAAGTGAAACAAACCAATAACAAAAACTGAAAAGCCATGCCTACATTTATAATTATTATTGTTTAGACAAATTAAATGCATCCAGCATTCTGCAGATAGTGGATAGCCATGCTACAAAATACAGAGCAATAGGGAATAGGCGATTAATAGAATTAGAATAGAATGAATCATCTAAGACAAACCGGTAATTGCGTCGGATAAAGATGTGTTCACTGGGGGCGGAGGGGGCTTCACTTTCGCTACAAAGTTCCTGAAAATATCTTTCACATAAAATCACCGAGACAACACATCATTATCCAATATTATTATAATCCAATAAAATAAACTAATAATACACTTTGTATATAGCTGTAAAGAAAACATAATTTCCTATACAGAGTGTCCAGTATAAATGGCTCAATTGCTTCAACTAGGGATTTCAATTTTTTCATTTGTAGTTCTTGATATTGATTTGTGGGTTTCTCCTTACTTTGAAAATATTATTCGATCGATCATCTAGAAAACTCTAAAAGACTTAACAACCTTAAGGATTAGTTAAGATTTAGGGATTAATCCTTACGATAGTTAAGACTTAAGAATTAATTATTAAAGTAGTTAAGGCTTAAGGATTGATACTTAACATAGTTATGGCTTAAAGATTAATCCTTCAGATATATTTGTGAGGGCATTCATTTGTAGTTAGTTGCTCATATGTTCAATATCAACAAGATGTGGCCACATTCGCACTAAGGAGAATTTTTTATTGTTTTATGGTGATATATGATTGTTGCTATACTATCCATAAAGGAAAAACAAGCCATCTCATAATATATTATTATTATTGTTGTAGAAATCAGTGTTTCAATTGTTAAATTAATAAACATTTTGAATTCATACAATCAATTTCCCATATATATTTCTGAAAAATTATCATTTCAGAAAAAATATGACACCTACAACTTCAGCAATACTTTTAATAGAAAGAGGATTGAATGAAATGTATAAAAATTATGATTCATATTATAAGATTATAAAGTGGTCTAAATCCTTCAATTTTGAAGATAATAAAATGCTTTTTGCAAGGCCATTCATAACTTTTTAATAACTATAAAGTGGATTATTAAAAAAGGTGATATCTGCAAACCTCAATTTATCATCATGTATGATAAATTATACATACATCATAGTTAAAAATCAACTATGGAAGTAAATCTACAACTTTATCTCCTCAGACATTTTAGTATTTGAGCTGACTTATACTAGACACTCTATATATAAAATAAACAGATTACATGAAATATTTTCTCCCCTAAAATGGATGACAAATTAAAAGATTAAAGCAAATTTGCTAATTAAATATTTATATTTAATAGGATAAACAAAAATTCAGACAAATAATTAGAGCATAATAGAAAAAAATCCTCACTTTTCTCATGAGTATTGAATCAGAACATAGTAGTAAAATTATTTATTTATTATATTAATAAAACCAAGTAGAAGTAATAGGGGCTATATTTAATTTTTCATTATATTTTATTAGTTAACAACTAATATACAACCATAAAATGTAAGTGTTTCAGACTTTCACTCCCCTTATCTAAACTATAAATTCTGTTATTTATATATAGAGCATATTGACACTATTACATGAGTCATATAAATTTATTTAAAAAAAACAAAACTGAAATATAAAAGTTAATTTAAATTTTTTTTTTTCGGCCAAGACTCCTATTGGAGTCCTATACTGCCTAACCATGGTTGGTCAAAGTTTTTCATTTTGTGGGACTGGGACCGCCACTCAATGAAAAAAGTCAACGTCCCAGGCTGGATTCGAACCCGCACCGCCAATAGACATCAAATTGGTAAGACTATGTCTTAACTACTGAGCTACAGGCGGCTCTAATTTTAAATACCTATAAATTTAAACGATTATTCAAATAAATTTTAATGTCATATATTTACAACATAATTTAAACAAATTGAGGAATAATAGCTATTAGATCATCTTCATAACATCTGACCAATAGAATCAAGAATAGAACTATTTGCACTTTGTTCATGTTATACAATGTAATTGTTTTTAACTAATAAAAGACAATGAAAAGATAATGCAAGCCTAATCATCATTACTTCTATTTAAATTGCAATGATTGCTAACAAAATTAAAAAGTATTTTCTAGATTGTACTAGTACTAATTAAAGATTACGTACTTGCTCCTCTGTTCCACATTGATTGTCCTACCAGTACTCTTCAGCAGGTGAACTTCTCTTACATGGCGTGCAAGCCTTTGTACACTGGGGAAAGGTGGAATGGTCTTACGTGTACGAGTGCATCCCCTCCACTGACACTGGTATTCAATATCTAAACCAACATATAATTGTAATAATAAACATAGTTCAATTAATATATCAACATACTTTTTTTTAATTGGCACTTAAGTTTAAGGTGAAGTTTTTAGAAGTGTATTTTCAGTAAAAAATACCTTGTGGAGTAGGTATAGAAGCTTGCAATGTTGCAAAATACTGAAAAATATGGCCTGTGGTATCACCGACAGCATGGTCTATCGCATCGGACAAATCTTCAAATTGCCAATCGCAATTCTCCCACTGGCACTCGAAAACAGTTTCCAGCTGAGGAGGTGGTGCGGGTGAGGCTGGATCTTCTGCGGCCCCTTTACTCATCGTCTCTTCATTGAGCCTAGCTGCTCTCTCTTCCCAAGCAGCTTTTTCACTCGCTCCCAGCTTTCGCCACTAATGAAAATAAATATTAATTAATTACTACTAATAATGATGCCTTTGGTGTTAATCACAGATTTAATACAAGGAGATGATGGTTGGAGGTACGTGGTCAAAAGTGAAGAACACTTATAAGCAAAACTTTCAGTATGTCGCTTCAGCCTGAATTTCAGGTTAAAGTACAAACAAGATGACATCCACAATAGAATGAAAAAAAAAATTTAATAAGAAAACGGTGTAACAAACAGTGTGAAATATATGAATAAAAAAAAAAAAAATTATGAAAGTCAAACTAGTTCACAAATACGGATAAAAATATTAAAAATGAATAATGAGATAAAAAATGAAAAGCATGAATATATATAAGCAAAATAACAAAATAAAATACTAAAATATGAAGTTATATATAGGCCAAAATAGTAATTAATACAACTGACGATAATATGATAAGCATAAATTAAAAATAATTTAGTGAATATAAGTTAACATGGTGTGGAAGAGGAAAGAAGGTTTTGAGATAAGAAGAAGGAAAAAGTGTGCAACTGTCATTGAGTCATTATATTAATAGTAATTTTTTGGGGGTAAGTATCTACTCTTTTATTTGTTTTTTAAATATCTATGCAAGAAATATTTTTTATAGATAATTTTATAACAGAATCATGTTTAAAGTTTAAAATACTCAATTTATTAAGTATGTAAATATTATTTCTAAATACAAAAAATTGGGCAAGTTATATGTTTACAATTAAATTTCAATAAATTCAGAATTCAGAAAACACCCCTTATTTGCTTATAAGATAAACTTTTTAAAAAAGGTGAAAACTGTACAAAATAATATTTGATATTTGAGAGAAATAAAATTTCATATAATAAATCTGAAGTTACTGTATCTTGATTACAATTATCCAATTTTTTGATTTGACGGGCTCATCCAAACATGATACACATAAATTTCCAGAAAAAAATTAAGTACAGATGTACTTAATTAATAAAAAAATACTTAAATAGAGTACAGACATTATGCATCATTTTAACCAGAAAAAGTTCTACTTTCATACATAAAAAAAAGAAAATCATATATTTTTTTTTACATTCTGACTCCCCTTTATTAAAGTAAATTCTTTATGTATATAATTTAATAATTTTTAGATCTGCCTTACCTCATTCCCGACAATACGACTAACTTCTCCAAAATTGCAATCTGGATTACTTGCAGCGATAGCTTTCCTCACATCTCCGGAATAAAGAACATAACCTGTAACCAGTTTTTTACCAGTTCCTTTTACCTGAAAATAAAGAAATAAATTCAGTTTAAAAATTAGACAAAACATTTAAATTGCATTTTTCAATTGTTGCATTTATGATTTAAAAGAATGAAAGGAAGAGTTTTTTTAAAAAACAATTTCAAACTAATTTATTTATATTATTATTTATTAATTAAAAATTAAATTACACTATTGAAATGGAAGTATTAATAAAAGGCAATCGAAGGAAGGTAACAGCTAAACTGAGAACTGGCAGGCCTGAGCCTGTTGTAGAAGGAACAGACCAGGAACCTTCAAGGTCACTTGGGAGGGGGCAAAAAAGAAAACAAAAACAAAACAGGTACTATTGGAGAGGGGGGGAGGGGTAGTTCTTTTTATAAAGCTCCACCATCATCACATTACAAAGCTTACTTTAATCGTTTAGGGGGTCACTCATTGATACCTTTAACATAGGTTCCTTATACTAAAAAATAACAGGAGCCATTACATATCTACTAATCAAGTTTTTTTTTTTTTTTATAATAAACAAATTTAATCTGATTGTTGATTAAAGTTAGCATATTTTTTAAAATTTTATTTTAGGTCTGAATTATGCTTCTATCTAACTTTTTAAATTATTGCTATATAATACCTTCATTCGGTAGATAAACCAAATGGGCTCGAAGGAAAAGGTACTAAATGACAAAAAGATATAATAAATAATTAAAATAATATTTCCTTTCTTTATATTTCCTTCTGAATCCAGTTATTAATTATAAATTGAAACTAATATTAAAAACTACAAGTAAATAAGAAAAATTCATTACATTTTCAAAGGACTGTAAGCCATTTAAGACTAATAAGAACTAACAAAGAACAAATAATTAATAAATTTTAGATGCATTACAGCTATCAAGTTAGACAAAAAAGGAATAGATGAACATTATGTTAAGATCATTAACATAATAATAATTTCAAATCACTTATAGTGGTTATACAAGAATTTATAAAAGTAGTACGAAACTGAAATTACATATTTAAGGTGGTTATATGTCTGGGCTGTGACGTTTTCAATAATATTAACTTGCTGGAACTGACACAGTATAGAATAAATTTTTCACCTTTTTCCATTTTTCTCGAAAACGGTGATGGCAACATACCATTGAATTGTCTTTAATAGCAGATAGGTCTTATTCTTATTGAAATAGTCTGACAGTGTTTAAATGAGGATTTAAAAAAAAAAATCTCCTTCTGATGTATCTTTAAATTTTGTTTATTTGAAAAAATAAACAGTTATCATGGTTAGCAAGGATTAACAATGGATAAATAAAAAATATTAAAGAATAATATGTATAAGTAAAGGAAAAACAAATTATAGATTGTATCACAAAAATAGTGATAACTTCAACAGGAGCCCACCAATCTATACAAGACTTGGGGACATGTGGAGTGGTAAGTACAAGTTGTGTGATGAGCGCCGGATTGTTTCATGACACCCTTAAACTTACAAAAACAATCAAAGGAACAGTAATAGATAATCTTAGCACCATTAAAACAATCATAATCATTTCCATTTTAACAAATACAACCAAAACAAAAAAACAAAGCCAAAACAAACAAATAACCAGTTCATATAATTAAAAAGAGAAAATAAAACTCACATAGACATTTTATAGGCCATCATTCTCAAAAATCTAAAGTGCAGAAATTCTATTAAAAAAAAAAATTAAAATAATAAAAATCAATTTCCTGCTTGATTATATTTACCTTCTTAGTGGTTAATGGAGTACTAATCGCAGAGTGAGGAATATCTCCAGATCCAACCGAAGGCGGAGCATCCATCGAGTCCTCCATCAGTACGTCAGAGTCCACCTGTCCAACAAACATACCACGCTCATTTTATCCCGCAAACAACACTTGCACTTGCTCAATATATATTGTAATCATATTTCAAATTTTGAGATAATATATTTTATTTGTATTACTTATATATGCTGATTGCGGATGTAGCTGAATTTAAATTGAAACAATCAAATTATCATAAATTCAATCATTTCATTCAAATCTTGTTAAAAACTTAAAATATTGTCTTGTTAACAAGATTGGCTGCAATACAAGAAAGGTTAAAATGATTGCTTTGACCAAAGAGATCTTTCTATTGAAGAATTAATTAACTTTACAATAATTACTCATTTAATTAGATTAGCAATATCTTTTAAATAAATTTTAAGAGATTTTGAAATACTATAAATAAGAAATTATTCATAATAATAATTAATATGAGATGACTTGGAATGAGAGATATTAGGTCCTACACATGGGAATCAGTTCTAATGTATAATCAATCAGGGAAAAGTTAATGTTTACATTGAAATATGTTTATGTTTCAGTCGAGACGGTCTTTAAAATAGGCACTCATTTATGATTATATTAATAAGCAAATATTATAAAAGAGCTTAGTATTTTTTATTATAAATTGAATCTGTATTAGCATTTTTTTTTTTTTGGAATCAGCATTTATTATTGCAAAAGTTTCCATTTTTGTATATATTCGATCAGCGATAAGGAGAACAATGCATCTGAGTAAAGAAAATTATTTGGGTGATAAGAATTACAGAAATTCATTAGTAAGTCACTTTTTTTTTTAAATTAAATTTTGAAGTGAAACTTCTTTAGATGAGTATACAGGCTTGGATCAGACAAAAAGTAAAAAAGAGATGTAGATAGTTGACCATAGATTAATGATTGGAAAAGATTGTCGGGGGGGTGCGGTCAGCAAAGAACAACATAAATAAACAAAACCATATTCATTTATTTTATGCCAATAAATAAATATGGTTTTGTTTATTTATGTTGTTCTTTGCTGACCGCACCTCCTCCTCTCCCCCGACAAACTTCTCCAATCATTAAAAAGTAAAAAATATATTTCATTTTACTAAGAGAGATTTTCCTTCATCAAATTAAATTTCTTAATCCTGAAATAATAAAATTATTACCAAATGATAGATCAAAGAAGAGTACTGATTATGAGATTATCAACAATTTTTGAGTTTGATGTAATCAATCATTTTAAAGTTTAATTGAGTAATCGATTACAAAAGTAATCATAAATATTAAATATGTGTATACATGATTACACTTAGAACTCAATACTGACACATTTTTATTCAAAATCGAAAAAGTAATCAAATACTGGCTAACCCTGATCACTGATTCTAACGCTGTTTTCCTTTCGTGTTGGTTTTGCCAAATGAGAGTGAGTGTCCAAATTGTTTAGAGGGTATGCCAGGTCATACATATTTAATTATTAATCCTGTAAGGAAGCTATAATGGAAGGTTACTGTTCAACAGGTGTTGCATAAGCTCCGAGATTTACATTTTTGCTGCAATGACTTGTTTTATTGGAAGAATTGTGGGATTTAGTTCTAGAGAAATGTTTTGGGGACTATTTATTACACCCAATCATTATCCCTTATTTTAATGTTATTCTTTTCTAGGAATAATGCCTCCAGTGAGACTATAAGAGCAAGGTAGGAGGAAGTATTCATAGAAGTTGTAGTACCCTCACAGTAAAGCACTTTTTCAGAAAAGTTTTTGGTGACATCATACAAATTAATAATATTAAAAACTAGGAATAACAAGTTTTCTCACATATAATGATAAGTGTCTATAATTTTCTGTTTTTTTAAAAATTAAATGAAACTTTATTTTATTATACTCAGTAAAAACCTAATGCCATTATCAGGTTATAAAACTGATTGATTTTGGTTCTCATAAGGTAATTGACACTGCATGATATTTCTTTCTGCATGGAAGGCTCTTTTCTATTAAAAAGGTAACAAATTAATGTGATGTTGATGAAACGAAAATATATTTTAATTATAATACAGTTGTATTTAACCAAAAGTATTTAATTATCTGTATTTAATCCACAGCTTAAACTAGGACAAAACCAGTAACAATTATATTGGTATCTTACAAAATGATGATTGAGAGAATATGTCACTAGAATGATGTCTCGATTTTTTTTTATAATTTTTTAAAAATGAAAATTGTATCAATAATTTCAGAGCTAGGAGCCATCAAAGCTTAAGAAACGATATATAATTGTTAGAATAATACCAGATCAGTTTGAATTTAAATTTTTCTTATAGTTAAATATTTGATATATGAAACATAACAATTAGTATACAGCAGGAAACTGACATTGCTATAAAAACCAAAAAAAGAGAAAATATTAGCATGCACCAGTAACAAATAACAACAAATCTTCAAACCAATAACATCAAAAATGCAAAAACTCACCGAATTCTCATATTGATTGAAAGGAACTGCTGAAGGAGTCGGGTTCACTGGGTGGTTGACAATGTTGCTTGAGGAATGGAGCGCTTCAGCCGATACCTAAAAAAAAAAAAAAAGGTCAGCTGGGGGTAACTGGGCCATGATTTTACAGTACATTATAACCTTATACCAGCCAGGTAACCAGGTACAACCACCAATAAATTATATTAATACCTAAAATACTTTTTATTTACAGTTCAAGATGCAGTCTTCAAATAATTATAGTCAAATCCAAATTGAAGTGAATTTTAATTGTATTTATAAATCAAAGGAAAACAAAAAGACTGATGAGTCCAGTTTGAGCATAGAATTTGAATGAGCTGAGTACAAGTTGCAAACAAATTCTTAATAAATATTATCCAATCCTTTACCAGGTGTGCCCAGAATACGCTGGTTTAGTGGAGACCCAGGAATGTTGTAAAAGCTGCTCATTTTGTTTGTCATTTCCATTTGACCAAAAAGTAATAATTATGGTAATTAATACGCCTGGGTTAATTGGGTTCCAGGCAGGCCCAGGTACCTCAAGTATCTGGCCACCGCCTGATGCCCATAATCTAAAGGAGAAAATATAAGCAGCAGTAACGTTTCAAGGTTCAATTCTGCTTCTGATTTATGCTGAATAAATTATAATGTTTATTACACTTTAAGTGAAGGTGTAGATATTTCTTAAACTCAAGATGATACTAAGTTATTATAGATACCATTCACCACAAAATTAAAAATATTGTTAAAGCCTCAACACACCACTGCTGTTCATTGCAGTCTGCTTGAACTGAAATAGTCCTAAAAAACCTACAGCCCAGGTAATCTAATCCATCTAACAAGTTTAATAAATCAAGTTGGCAGATAGTTCCTTTTCATTAAGAGGATACGTGGAATTAATAAGCATTTTGAATAAAATAACTTTCCAAGATATAAGGTGGTGTTACAGTAACACCTTAAATTTGAACTGCTTGTTATACATTCAAAACCTTTCAGTTCTACTGAGCATAACATCTGAGAAGTAAAAAAAAGTAATAATTGAATGTAAAATTTTTTCCATGATTTGGTAAGTACATAATAATGCTTATCACAATTTAACCTAAAATAAAACTCAGGATTAATATTTGTATTTATAAAAAATAATTTCAGCCATTGACAGATGTAATAATAATTGTATGCACTATGTGAACATACAATTTTTGTGTTATAATAACATATAATTTTTAACTCCACAAACAGAATCCCCACAATTGTCACACCATTTCGGGTTTATTTTACTTTTTATAACTACAATGTGGATTTTGGATGAAATTATATATAAATCTTTCTCTTAAGACTATTGAGAAACAGTGACAGTTACCCTACTCCTGATCTTTAAATTCTAGTAACCAATAATTAATTGACAAAAGTAGATAATATCATCAGAAAAAAAGACTTTTTTCTAGCAAGTTAAAATGATATATAACAATAATAATAATGTAGCATTTTTACAAGTGTTTGAATAATATTAACTACATATTTGAAAAATCTCCATTCTGATACCCTCTCTCTCCTACTCTTTTTTTTTTTTCCCCCGGCCAAGACTCCCATTGGAGTCCTATACTGCCTAACCATGGTTGAGGGTCAAAGTTCTTCATTTTTTGGGACCGCCACGCAATGAAAAAAGTCAATGTCCCAGGCCGGATTCGAACCGGCGCCGCCAATAGACATCAAATTGGTAAGACAGTGTCTTAACCACTGAGCTATGGGCACCCCTCCCCCCCTACTCTTGTTACTTCCATTGGAAAACCAAATGCAAAATTTATAAAAATTAAACTTACTCTTTAAAAATATTGTTTAAAGCCTGATGATTTATTAAATAAAATGAAGACAAAATCAATTTAATATTTAATAAGTTTTTTACTTACAAGAACGAAATGTTCCACAATTTTCAATCATTTGGTCTAGAAAAAATTATAAACAGGACTGCAAATTTTTGTTTTATGAAGTTTTTAAAACTGTTTTAGTTAAAATTGCTGTTCTAAAAGACAACTTCAAGAATAAATCATTAATGCAACAATTGAGGGATAATTCAAAAGCTATCTTTTTATATTATTCATTTACTAACTTTTTTAAAATCTAGAAAGCCAAATTGACTGATTTTTTCCTTTTCTATTTAGAACATCAATCAAATTAATTAAAAAGTCTTTTTAAGAAAAGAATTCTAAAGTTGAAAAAATAAAATAAAAATGTTACTACCAAGACTGTTATTATAAATTTACATTTCTATGTTGACTATTTTTATTTGAAAAACTTCTAAAATGCTCCCCAACAAATGATGAATGAAACGGAACCAACATTATGTCTTTACCTCTTAAAGTTTGTGAGAAAATGGTACATAAAAACCATAAAAAAGACTTTTTACCCCTTCCCTTCTCCATCTGTATCTTGGGGTTACCATAGCATGTTGAGTAGTGATGTCAAAGCATCTTTGACATGCATGAGGTTGATAGGGAAACATGTTCGACAAAATACTTTCAGTTTTGATAAAGCTTACAAAATCCTAGCCTGAAGATAGCTTTAGTTGAACTGTTTATCTTATTAAGCTCGCACCAGCCTGGTATGACCTTTCAAGAACTACTAAATACCATCCTTCGAGAGCATGTATCTTGTATTATTTTTTTTATTTTTCTCATAAATGAAGGTAAGTCGATAATAATTGAATATTATTTGCTTTTATCAAATGTTTTGATATGATAATTGAGATAATAATTGAATATTATTTGTTTTTATCAAATATTTTAATATGATAATAATTGAATATTATAAGTTTTTATCAAATGTTTTCTGTATAAAATTGTTTTAGAAGAAGTAAAACCTGTTTTTTTTTGTTTTTTTTTTCAATTTAACAGAAAATATGTTTATTAATTTCATATACACAAAAATAACTTTACTTTTTAAAAGTTCTTCAATTTTTCCAGTAAATAAAGTAGCAGAATGTGCCCTGACACGAGTTCAATTAAAATCAAGCAATAATTGATAAAATAATTCATGTTATGTTCATATTAAACTAATAGAAAATCTAATTTCTTTCTCCTTAATATTAGCCTTAGGGCCATAAGGGATTGAGTAGCTGAGTTTGAACCAACAGTACTCGAGGTAACTACCGCTATCACCATTATAATACTCATTTGGAATATTTTAAACTTCCTTGTTTGAGCTATTAACGCCCTATTCAAGCCCTCCAATTTTTCTTTTATTACTTGTATCTAAACAGAGCCACAACTTCTCGCTCAACAGGTTCCTTGCACCTTGAGCAAAACTCCTCTGCTTCATAAGTTTGCTAATCCACCTGTTTTCTAGTATCTACTTTGAATACGATATTCTTTTGCCATCCATTTTCGTTTAACCATATTATTATTATTATGAGTAGCTATTCTTCGATGTCAGAGGTTCCAAACTAAAAGTCTGTGAGAGCCATGAGATGGGCCACAGGAGGGTCCAGCAACACATATTTCTGTGATTTTTTGATAGAACTAATGTACTAATTGTCTTAATTAAACTAAAATACAATTATTAAATGCACTATAAAAGTGACTCAAAACGCGCGCGCTTTTGAACAACATGATTTTGAAATATTTAATGAGGGAAATACTTTAGCACAAATTGGGAACGAGGGTGAGCCCACTTGGTTCAATTTTCAGTTTAACGATCCGCAGACCTCTTTGGGTTAGGAACCACTGTATTCAACACAGGATCTTATTTTAATGAGCAACAACCGTGTATCCATAGGTTGTAGCCTATGTTCATAATAACTCAGCACCATGAGTTATGCATAGCGGATCAAGATTTAGTATGGCTAAGCTTTGGTAACTTATAAAATAATCTGAATTTTTAGTTAACTTTATGATCCTACTGCCTATTTTACTGAACATATCACTTACTGTGTTCCCAAGTTGAAGAATTCATTCAGTTTTGGAAAGTTAATCTCTTCCCTACTTTTAAAATTAATCAAAATTTTATTTATTCCTCATGGTTTTCTACTTACCACATAACAATGGGCGAAATTATTATTATAAATAATTATACGAACACTTGATAGCGAAATTTTTCTTATTAATTTTTAATATTATTTTAAAGTGTTATCAGATGCAATATTTCCAAAAATTTTAAAGGAATGTAGAAAAAAAAAATTTTGGTGCTGATGGGTTAAGGAATAAATATAGAGTGTTAATAATTAAAACCTTTTGAGGTGTGATCAGTTTTCTAAAGAAGTAGATCTCGTCTTGAGTGACGGCGCTGGAATGAGTATACTTCTTCAAGCCTTCTCTTGGTAATTCCCTAATTGTTCTTTTCACTTCATCATAAATACTTTCACAAATATAAACATCACTTTCAGAGAATTCAGTCGGCCGACCTAAGAAAAAATATAATAAATTGAATCAATCAACGAGAACATAACATTTCATCATAGAAGCAAAGAACAAGTGATTTACTCACATGATATGTGTTCACTATGTTCTAAAACAACACATTTAGAGACAATATTATTAACGGAATGTGTATCTTCTAATGTGCTGATAAATACTTCTTGTTTGTAAAAAAGACGGTTGGGCGAATAAGGAATTTCTGATGGTATCACCATCCATGGTCCTTTGAAGAAAGCTTCACCTCTGAAAAAGTAGGAAAAGGCACTTATTGTACATGTACACCACAACATTTAATAGATTTTTATTAAAATTCTACTTCAATTCAATTTAAATTTCAAGAATGCTATTTTTGTGCAGCTAAGATGAAATTTGCATATAATGAGAAATATGGCAAATTAACAACTTGTAGTGGGCATCCTGAGGATGAACACAAAGTACCAGTTATCTCATAGTGAACTGCCAATGTGTTAAATTTCTTTAATAAGTTCACAGATTTCTCATTTGAAAATTAACTTAGTTCAGATAAAAGAGGACCAGATGAGAAACATTGGCTCACTGGCTTCTGGTTAATAATGATAAAATTGAAATATAAAGTTACAATTATAACCCGAGATCAGCGAACTACTTCACAGATAAACAATACAAAATAATCAAATATCGCATTGAAGAAAACACTTACTCCTTATTCGTCCATATTGTATCAACTTGTGCCATCAACGGGCGAACAGATTCTGACTTCATGTAAACACAGTCGCCTGTTTTGACCACACAATTAGGAGCATTGAATTGTTCAAAATATGTAATACCTTCTTCATTTGCTGTTCCAATCGGCACATTCTAAACAAATCAATAACATTCATCATGACTCTATTAATGACAAATCAACAGAATGCAGATTTATCTATTTACTAGATATGAAATAAGTACATTACATTATATATCAATATACAAATAATTATAAAAAATTCTGGGGAACCAAAGGGCGGGCATGATATTTATTTACTTACAGGTTTTTGTTTTTCTTCAAGTTTTTCTTGTTCTTCTAATTCTGCTATTTCTTCTTTATGTTTTTCAACCCTCTGCCTAAATACTGAGACGACACGCTTTGGTTCCAGTGGCTCATCCCTTGATATCAGCTTATAGCCAGTCATCAGGCTCGGGGGCCAATTCTAGATCACATTGTCAACATAAAACCACTTGTTAAATTAAATCATAATACCAAAAAATATAAAGATAAAATTTTATGTACATCAGTTAACTCATTCATAGTTACTAAAATATATTGAAAAGGATTTTTCCAGCTGATTTTGAATTGAAAAAACTAAAAGTAAACATAGTTGTGAAAAGCATTTTCTAAAATGACATACCTTAATTTTTTTGAAGGCCCTTTGCCTGGAAGAATAGCGTGATTCACAGACATAAATATCTTTTTCACTAACACCTTCTGGTTTCGACCTGAAATAATCTTTCACGGAAAGAACACAGCACCTCCCCAAAACTTGATTCAAAGGTATGGCCACATTTTGATCAGTTTTGAAAACCTCCTACAACAAAAATATATCAGACTCTAATTAGAATTTTTCAATTTAGTTTAAAAAAAAAAAAAAAAAACAGTCCATCAAATACACAGGACAGGTATAGCTTCCACACAATTTTTATTGGGTACACAAGTCATTATATTTCGAGGTTAGCGATCTGTCAATTGAGAATAAAATCGTTCGATTTTGAGTATTTGATCCATTACTGAAATGTAGATGTATCAAAGGATATACATTTGTACAAGCAAAATCATAAATAGTAAATAAAATTGGATATTATTTTGTCCAACACATAAGTTTGACTACAGATACATGGAACCAAATCTGTCCATTGATGTCTAAAACTTAAAATACAAGTGGATATAGTCAGTTAGTTTGTTTTTATACTCTGGAAGTTATAAAAAAACTTTATATTGGAAGATTAATGGTTGGCTGAATGTAAAATAGCAGGAAAATGGTTCGGGTGAAGTTCAAGAAAGGTACAAAATATTGAGAAAACTATGAATAAGTAGTTTTCTTAATATTTTGTATATTTCTAGACTACCACCCAGACTATCTTCCTACAATCAAAAAGCTTTATATCTTAAATTTGAATTTAGCTTTGAATTAGAGCAACCAACTGATGAATGCTTTTAATTTGGTTTGTCTTAATGCATGGGGGACTTTTAACACCTTTCCTTGTATCCTTCTCAACAAAACTAATCATCCCTAAACATGTTAACTTGAATATTACCTGTTTCCTAAAAATTGTTTTCAATAAATATTTTCGAGCTCTGTTTAATGTAAAATTAATTTTTGCTTTTTAAAAGGGCGGATTGATTGAATTTTCACTATGTTGAAGCAAAAAGCAAGAGCCTGGATGCTATATTAATCCTTTCACTAACTTTTATAAATTCAATTTTTTCTTTTTAAGCTAAAACTGCTTTTCGGTGACATTTTAATACAGTTTTCTATTTTTTTTTTTTTCCCTTGAGCCATTAGACACATTATACTTCACTAGCACAAGCAGAGTAAGTGGGTAGTAATAAGATCATGTGGTAAATAATTAAAATAAAAAATGTTTTAAACTTAAAGAGATGGGGGGAGTAAAAAAGTTTAAAAAAATCTAAACAGTAAAACAAATCTTCTGATAAAATCCTAATAAATCACTTTTACACTCATCATAGGCTTAACACCATTGAAAATAGAACTTATGAGAAATATCAGTTTGTTAGAAGTGTCCGTTTAGGATTTTCTACTATAATACCACTAAGAGCAAAAGAGGCTTAGATAGTAATAAGATGAATAAATAATTTAGTAGGTGAGTACTCCACCGACTACTAACTTAATTAGCTGACAATCAAACAATAAATACATTAAGAAGAATTAGCAAACCTTTTCTAAAAACTTCCTTGTTGTCACATGATAAGTTTCATTAGGCCTGTAATACTGATTACCATAGAGCATTTGCTGCCCTTCTTGATTTGTCCAGAGCCTTTGGATATTGAGGATAATGGGATCCATACCGCGTTCCTTTCCTTCAGCATATACAAAGTCACCTATTCGATAAACTTGCTGATTGTAAGAAAGAGCATTGTCTGCAGTCCCGGCCACTCCTGGCTCTTCCTAAAAATATTAATAGTAAACGCTCATTTTACATAAAAGACATATTGCTAATTAAAAAGCCAAAGATTGCATCGACAATACCTTAATGAAAATTGGCTTTACATCTTCCTCTTCTGGTTCCTGCGCCTGCTTCAATTGCCTTTCTGCATTGACTGCGTTCGAAAGGTCAAGAAGTGTGTAGTTTAATGCAGGAGAGTGTAGGAGGTCACCATTGCGACACAATTCATCTCTGATCAAACAAAACAAATAATTTGAAAAAACATTGTATTATAAAATAGGAAAGAAATTTAATAAAAAAAAAAAATTCATACAAAGATGATCATTTTTCAGGAAGTTTTATAAAATTTCAAGATAGAATTAGAGACATAGTACTAATTTGAAAAAAAAAAAGACAAGTCTAAAAAATCTGTGCCCTCCATTACCAGGGTTCTGAGCAATGTTTTAGAATTTCTACAGAATTACTTGTTGTTTTAATTTAAAAACCCTATCATTATCAAAGAAAAGCTAAACATTAATTTGAAAATGGTTAATTTTGTGCTCTCTTTGTAACTGCACCCTTGGTGAGGGGATATTGCCACCCCATAGCTATGCTATGGCCCTGGATAACATATATCACTAATAAAAAAAAAATTTCTGAATGTTTTCTAATCCTAATGGTCTAATACTAATTTCGGGTTGAAAAACAAATCTCTCTATGTGATTTTTTCATTAGCGCCAGTTTCAAAGATATGTGATTACGCTAACATAAAAAATATGAAAAAGAATAAACTGTTGAAAATGCAGTAACATTAATATAATTATAACTACTGAGAAGTAAAAAGAGGATGTATAATCATATCTGGAAATCATCACTTTTGGAGTCGTTAATCAATGAAATATTTTTAATAACCACTTTAATTTCTACAAAATTTGTAAACTAGGCAGTTGTTACCTCTGCCTGATGAAATATGACTGAAGTTCAACTGAATCTTCAAAGACCTGAGAGTCGCTACGGGACAACGCCCTGCCCCTTTGAAGACAGGAGAAAATATCTTCTTGAAACTGGTCTAATCTCTTGTACTGCCCACCGTCCAAACGCCTTTTTATCAAGTCCAACGATAGTGCACGCACTCTGCAATCATATGAATATGAAACTAATAAAACACTTCTCAGGTTAGTTAGCATGATATTTTAAAAATTAATTTCAAGAAAATAACAAAAACTTAGTAAATAATAAAAATTTATTCAGTAATGATTAGAAGATGGTTGGAGGTGTAAAGAACATAAATAAGTAGAGAAAACTTCTTTAATAGTGCCAACGTTTTGGCCATAGTTTCTAGCCTTCATCAGAGCAATTAGTAGAATCTAAGTGACTTACATATCCGATCTTCTACTAGTAGCCCTGAAGGCTAGAAACTCTGGCCAAAACGTAGGCACTATTAAATAAGTTCTCTCTACTTATTTGTGTTATTTACTGACCACACATCCAACCATCTTCTCCTCATATATGATTTAATCATTAAGATAATACTTAGGACTGGCATCAGCTCGGAATCGATTTCCTCAAACAAGAATTTAAAGCCTGTCTATCATTACCTAAACAAGAACTTAACAGTTTATAGAAAATTATTAATTTCTTTGGGCTGATGTTGCCCAGGATGACAACAAAGTATAAATGATAAATTAAAGAAAATGAATAATAAGAGATATTTTAAAAATTAATATATCATGTATTAATAAACTAATAAAATTAACTATTTTGGAAGACTTCCTATAATTTTTTTTACAAATAATTTTACATCACATGGTCAAGTCGTTCATTGTATAGTATTGTATTAATATTTATAATTAGAATCATTTATTTTTTTAAATTCCTTATTTTTTATTATTATTATTTATATAAACATATATATTTCAGTTTTCATTTCATTTTTCCTTCTTTTCAATATCAATATTATAAGAAATTTACTTTATTTTTGGTTTCTGAGTTTATGCTATGTTAAATTTTTTTTTCATAAAATGTAATTTATTTTACCATTATTATTTTATTAATACATCAAAACTTTAAGTTAGCTACATCTTTTTATTTAATTTTGGTCAATTTCTAAGTATTTTCCAATCCAAATATCTTCTAGCACTTATTGTGGGAAGTGGAAAGGTTCAATTGAACCTCTCAGATTTTTATATTTGTAATTGACTTGACTAATTATTACTCCAAAGGTATATTTTAATTTCAATTTTACATTACTGTTTTGTTATTAATATTTATTCTAATAATTTTACTTTATCATTGTTTTAATTCACTCCAATTTTTATCTTTTTAATAAAACCATCCATATATAACATTATAGTCTTATTGAAATCTTATAATGCTGAAATACTTTTAAATGTTAGTATCTTATTTTTTAGCCCTGATAAAAACCTGAAACATTGGTTTCTAAGAATCCTTTTGAGACGACCTTGGGATCATATTTCTTCAAAACAAATTAATGCTAAATCAAACAGTGGAATATAAAACAAACATGTTCATACTTTTTGCCATCCACTTCGTCATGTTCGGGAAGTTCTTGCATGGAATCTGAAAAACAACGGCCCTCTTCATCTTGATGATTATAAACAGAAATGAAGAGGGACATGAGTAGCTCCTGTACAGCTGCCTGGACATCAGGTACACTTTGCTCGTCTTGGCGTAGTTGAAGTTTAGTCTGCATCACAACTTTTTGCAAAGTCAACGCATCCTGCAACACAAAGAAAGGCAATCATTATAAAATATAATTTGAATCATTAACAGACCAAATTTTAAGCATCAAGAAAAATGTATAAATTTGTTTTAATTTTTTTTTTAAACTTATTTATCCATTCAAGAGTTTCTTGTAACCGGCTTTTTATTATATTTTCCTTTGAATCTAAGTGTTAGTCTTGTTCTCGTAAAATGTATTTATTTGTTTGTTTTTTGGTAAACTAATCTACTGCTGTGACTATTATTGATGGTCTGATCTCACATTGCCGTCTAATATTGAATTTACTTAGCGGGTCACTGAAGAGGATCTAGGAGGGTGAATTCCGGTGAGCGAATTTGTTGATCGGGTGAATTAAAAATTGTGAAATGGTGAAATTGAAGGAACAGAGAAGGAAAAGAAAAAAAGGAATGAATTGAAATATTTGTATTAGATGATAGACAGAAATTGATTGTAAAAGGAAACTATAGGGAAAAAAAATTGTTTTCTCTCTATTTTATTATACCATGTAATTATATGTAATTTATATATGTCCGATTACGGATTGATAAGTATGCTGTGTGATATAGCAACCTGATGTATTTGGGCAGCATAGATGAATTAAGTATTTCTCTCTCTCTCTCTCTCTCTCTCTCTCTCACTTGAAGTGTCAGACTCACTTTTGCCTTTCAATAATTCAAACAACTTCGATATAGCACTGATTGTTTATGATACTTCGTCATTCCTTTTAGA
>NW_027114407.1:2368226-2438093 GCF_000696795.3 Halyomorpha halys | reverse complement strand
CAATTAATTAAAATATCTCATTCTCTCTTGAAGAGACAATGAAAGAGGCAGAAAGAGAAAGTAATAAAAATTGTATTAATTATATAATGGGCCTATTTCACAGGCCCTTGATCACTAGATTCCAACCATATATCGATAAGAATAAATAATCCAAAATATGAATTTTCAAAACACAGAAATAGGTATTTTTACATATTTATTCCTAGTATTATACGTTAGGTATTGTTCTATGATAGAATACAGAGAATTAAACCAATAGTAAGTATTTAGCTAATCTACACTTTACAAACCAAGGATGTGATGAAATACACAGCTAGAAATTTTTAAATTTAATTAATTTATTGACCAATCCAATTATTTATATTTCTACATCTTTTAATAATTATTACTGATAAAATAAAAGTCCACAGAACTAGAGCATCATTAACTACCAGTTAACTCCCATGATGATTTATTTTAATAAATTGTACGTGGATGGGGCTACATGAACCACGCTCCACTCAGCTTGCGAAAAACTTATTTCCCAACAACAATGTGTTGATTAGAGTATTTTACCTTAGTTACTATGAAACCTTTTATAGAATATATTTTAATAGTTCTATAAAAAAAAACAAAAAAAATAAACAGATATTTTTAGATATATGTATATATAGTTGACCATAAAAATTTAAATATAAGAAGATGGTCAGTGTTGCAGTAAAAAAAAAAGAACAAGTAGCTTAAAACTATTTTATAGGTTAAACAGATATCTGATTATCTGTTCAACCTTTCGGTTTGAACAGCCCTGATGAAGCCCTGCAAAGTGGGGCAAAACGTCGGACATTAAAATAGTTTTAAGCTATTTGTTCTTTTTTTTTTACTGCAACACTGACCATCTTCCTATATTTATATTTTGAGAGTTTCCACCACAAAACCTTAAATAATGTAAATAAAAATAGGCTTTCTATAGTTCGAAAAATTTTCAACAAGCACATATCATCAACTAAAGTATGAAACCATGTAATAGTCAACTCATAACTTTTCTAGAGAGATAACAAAATGAACAAAACATTAAGTTTTCATTATATTCAAGTTGATATTTTATAAATAGTATGCACATGCAAGCGATTAATTATAAAGTATAAAAAAAGACAAGTAATAGTTCGTAAAATTTAAAAAAGGAATAACATAAATAACCTTAAATCAAAACATTTTTGATTTATGTGGTTTAAAACTTTTGCCACAAATATAAGTGTTATATTTTTTTTAATAAAATATATTTCGACCAAGTTAAGTCTCAAAACACTTTTTTATTTCTTTTAAAGTCCAATGTTTTGGCCCATTCCACCCGTCCTCAAGGGCAATCTTAATTACAAATTTACAACTCACATCAATAATTTAAAAATTTTTTGCAGGCTATTCTACCCAGGTCATCAATTTCAGTAAAATTACCCTATTTTTTTCTATTTTAACTATTCACATTAAATTTTAAAATGACAAAAGTAGGTCAACTTAACACTATTATTATAACTTTCTTAACGTTGTGATAAACTTCTAGTCCTTCATTTGTGACGAAAGGTTTGACTTGACTTAAGGTCTAATTTCTTCCGTGCACCAGTCAGTTGCTAACATACAATGTTAAAATATTATATATTTTGAAAAAATAAAATCAATAATTCATGACTAAATTAATCATTATTTTAATATTGAGATTGGAGAATAACATAGGGCTAACCTATAGAGCAGGAGTCACCAACAAGTTAATCGCAATCTACTGTGTCTCGCAATGTCTGGGATAGAATTCCATGGGGATTGTAGAAGACAACTTTCTAGTAATAGCTTATGCATAGTATGCATTTCACACGCCTACTCACCCCTTAGACTACGCCTATGACAACAAGTCGATCGCGACACTTAGATGATAATATAAAAATTAGATCTTACATACTGAAAATTTGGCCACCTCAGCCCTAGAGTCATAATCCACTGACCTAACACTCGGTTTCAAAGTTGTTGAAACTTATTTTATTTGCTTTTACAATAAAACCACCATTTAATGCATAATTATAATATAAAAGTATTTACCAACTAAGCAATCTTAACAAAAAAAAATTAAGTGGTAAAATGATAACGATAATTGTCATTAAAGAAGGTCAATGGTTATATTAGAACAATGGATTCTTTACCTTGTATATCTGTGAATCTGGTTCATTATATTTACAAGCATTATCAAACATCAAAATCAGGTCACTACAGAGATCATCTAAGCCATCATAGGAACTAGATTTTAATTTTTGAGAGATCTGTTCCAAATTGATTGGTTTCTTGATCACTTCATAATAATCTGGATATTCCTAGAAAGATTAAAAAATTAATAATATCCTTTGAAGCAGTAGGTATTAAAATAATAAGAGATAAGTATTGAAAGAAGATCTAACTTGAATATAACAATTTTGATAATGAAAAATATGGTTTAATTTATTAGTCCTTAACTAGCAATTTGTGAATATAAATAGAAATGGACAAAACTGAAAATGTTTATTTTAGTTGGAACTGATATTAGGCAAAGAATGACATTTCATAGTAACACTATAAATAGTATATAGTTTATAGTCACACTAGTAAGTGTTTTCTGTTATCTCCTTCCCCTTTCTTTAGTGCATTACTGACTGATTTAATATATAGCATGGCATTTAATATAAATTGCCCTTGAACTGTTTAGAGAATCAAAGAACCACCATTTGTTTAATTAATCAATAAAGACAGCTTTATGCCTGGAATACAGTACATATACCACAAGCCATGGGTCTCCAAACCTGTGCCTGCCTAATATAACTTATACTGACAATTTCCATGAAAGCTTTTTTATTTGCTGCAGATTGGAGAGTTTTTAACAATAATAATGGTATTCTTTGTTTTAATATATTCAATAATTAATTAGAAATATAAGAAAAATTGTTTAAAAACATTTTAGTTTAGAGTAATGATTTACTTTCTGTTTTCTTATCAATTATTGTTTTACATGGCCAGCTGAAGACTAGTAAGTTTTTAATAACAAAACTTTTTTGACTGTTGGTAACAATGTCTTCAACTCATTTCATATTTAATATGGTATAATTTATAAAATATTAAACTATATTCAGCACCCAATTTACATTGAATACAAAAAAAAAAAAAATTCCATAGATGCCCACCATCTGAACGATAATCTATTAATGAACCCAGAGAAAACAAAAGCTTCAACCTCAAGTCCTCAGGACTCCTGCCATAAGCAGACCAACAGCTAATGTAGTATCCAGTTCAATTCTGGAAGTGGTAAAATTTACGAATAGTGGATTCCGTTGATTTGAGTGTGAAAATATGTATTTATCCTCTAATAACCAGATTATGATACTGAAACTTTTCTAAGATTGACTCCACCCATTTGAAGCAGGCTCCCTTTAATTTCACAGGCCCTTGATCACTAGATTCCAACCATATATCGATAAGAATCTTAGGAATTTCAGACAACACATATTTTGTTAGGACTAATTGTTAGAACTGTTTATTGTTAAAATTTTCTGATATTTGAAGGTTAGGTAAACTAGTAAAAGATAAATGCACTATAAAAGTTTCTCTATGTCCCTTTCTCTCAAGTTGGGAGCTTAGTGGCCTCCAGGCTTTTATAGGTTGGAACTACTGTTCTAAAGCAGTTTACAATGAAGCTGCCTCTTATTTTATATTATAACTTTTTTTTTTTTTTTCCTAAAAGACTTGTACCTAAAAGAGGACGTAGGAGTAATAGAATGCACAAAAACGGAAAAGTTTAATTGAACAGTTGTGTACTGGAGTAATGATTAGTGTAGAAGGAAATAAAAGAAATTAATAAAAATAATTCCAATTATTCTTTTTAAATTACTTACAACTTTTGAAGGTAGTTTAATGAATATCTGAGATAGCTGTCTCCCTTTTTGATCCTTGAAATCCCTAATCGTATTAAACAATGTTCTCATTTTGTGTAATGTAACACTGTCAACACTTTTATTTACCTTTTTCGGCTTCGGGGTGGAGATTGAACTAAAAAAAAAAAATTTAAAGCGTTACAGAACACAATCATATATAAATTATAATTTGATGATTAGTCTTAAATTTCTTATTATAAATATTGGGATGACATTAGCAACACTCTGAAATTCCATATAAAAATCGTAATATCTTTTTTTATATTTCAGATAACAATAAATGTATTTCTGTTTTAAAATATTTTTAATGACCTTCATTTAGTTTAAACTATATAGTTTAATTTGTCAGAAGACAAGAGATTCCAAATAAATATCATTCAAATGATCAAGAAAGTCAACTTTCACAGCTTTTGTGCCATGATATTTCCAATAAATTTAGAAAACAATAGAAGAAAAAAGAATCATAAAAATAAGTTATACTGGTCATCATTGCAAAAGTGCTACAATCGATATTTGAATATACCATTAAAATTTTGAAACTTCAACATAAGAGAGAGGATACTATGTTTATATAAATGGATGTATGTCTTTGAGAAGCTATCTCAATTTTTCACTTTTGGCTTGGAATATTTGAAAGCTGTACATCTCTCAGAATTGTTAATATTCTGATCAAATTTTAATTTTATAAAATATTTGTATGCACACTTTCTATTTGCCAGCAATCACTGTTAGATCACACCACATTACAATTATTAACAAAAATTGATTGCCATAGATCGATTTATAATATTAATGTCATGCTCTATTCATTACGTAGAGGTAAATTTTCCATTGAATCCTAAGGCTAGTTCAAGATATAATAAAATTCTTTAAATGGAGGTTCCATTGTATTATTTTGGACAAAATTTTGTATTATTAAAATATAACCTTTTCCCCTAAGCAATAATAAAGAAGAAAGTATAAATACCTTTTACTATCCCTATCCCTGGGTTCCCTGTGTTCTCGGTGCTCCTTATGTTCCCTTAGTACCTTCTTTTCAGTAGGTTTTGAATCATTGAGGGGTCCTAATTCTTTAACTTTATCTCTTAATATTTTTTCTAGTTTAATAGCATCTTCATAAATCATTGAACCTTCTTCATTGAATTTTCGGCAATTTTGAAACATTAACTGAAAAAATAAATGAATTAATATTAACCAATATACAAGTCTCAATTCAATCGCTGTTATTGCTTATTATGAAAATGTTCTATACCTTGAAATCTGAAAGAATTTCTTCTTCTGACTGATACTTTTCCGCTCGAATATTTGCTTCGATTGTAAGCATGTCTATTGGCTTGTCTATAACTTTATAGTACTCTGGGTAGAGCTTCTTCGAAGGCTTTTCCATGAATAACAGCATTGGTTGACGACCATCTTCGCACTGCATGGAAATGAAAAAATAAAATAATTTGACTGGATGGTAATTATTAAGAACATATTTCAACACATGTAAAGATACTTGCAATATACTGCATGAGGCATTTGCACAATGAATACAAGCGTTTTTTCAATGGTATATTGTCCAAATATTTCCCCCTTGTGAGGAGCCTGTTTGTGGTTGAGGTAGAAGTAGGCATAACAGGAATGGGAGGTACGCTTGTGGGAGTAGAACTTCCAGAGTTACAAGCCCGCGGTTTTTTGGAAGGTGTTTCATCAACTGAATCGTCTTCACTAGCTGAATACTGAAAAAAAAAAGTTATGATTTATCTAGAAGTACATAATTATAAACAAATGGTATAATTACTCCAGTAAGATTATATACTTGATGGTCAAATTCGAGAAGCTCTTGAACCCTCTTTTGCATTATTTTTTGTAATTTCAAAGCATCCTAAAAGAGAAAATATATAATTATTACAATTACAATATAATTATCATAATAAATAACTTATTAATATACTTATTTGATATACTAACTATACAAATATACTGCCTGCACTTACCTTGTATAATTTGGAATCTGGTCTGTTGTACTTTTTTGCATTTTCAAACATAATGTTCATGTCGCCAGCAACTTCACTGACAGTTCCATATTGTCCTTTCTAAAATAATAAAAAGAGAAGATATTTTAGAAATGCTATACATTGAATTAAAAGTTTAACTACATTAGATAAATGTGTTACATTTAAATATATTAACTATAAGAATTGCTCACCTGAAGCTTTTTACTAATCTGGGCCAATGAGATAGGGTTTCTGATTTCCTTATAATAATCTGGATAATACCTTCTTGAAGGTAGTTTGAGAAAAGCTTCAGAAAGTACTTGCCCTATTAAAATGAAAAAGATATACATTTATTTAAATACATACATAAAATAAAACTTCAGAAATATAATAAGTCATTGATAAATTAGCTAATTCTTTTCTAAGCTTAGAATCAAACTTAGAAAATAGACAATCTAAGTGAATTATAATTATTTTAAAACTAATACAGGAGAGGAATTTGGATGATGTAAGTTATTGTCAAAACGCATCATGTCTCAATTAATTAAAATATCTCATTCTCTCTTGAAGAGACAATGAAAGAGGCAGAAAGAGAAAGTAATAAAAATTGTATTAATTATATAATGGGCCTACTTTAATATAGAGCAATGGTTCTCAAACTGTTTTGCCAAGGTATTATTCTTATGCTAAAAAAATTAGGCTTAAAGAACTTTGTGGCATCATTACTGAGATAAAAAAAAAAAAAACTGTAGGCACAATTATCCTTAGAATAGTTAAATATGTTTGTTAACGCCATAATATAATTACGCTGTAAATAATTTTAAATAGTATTTTTAGTATTTAGTTTTATAGTTTTAGTTATATAGTTTTATTAGTATTTAATTTAGTTACATTTATTTTTATTTGTATTGTTTTATTTAGATTTAGTTGTTTGAAAAGAAGAATGTGGTAATTATATTTGTTTCTAATAATGAGTAATAGAGACAGTTGCTAGGAGTGATCATTGTTGCGTCACCTAGCAACGGACCGACCATCTTAGTTTTTTGGAGCAGTAGCGACTAATTAGTGGCCCTGGTAGCGTCTAAGCAGCCCTGTCTGCGTTTATAGTTTGAACATTTGTTGAGTGTTTTAGTCGTTATTACAGTTCGAAACCAGACCTTTTCTGCGTTTCTGGCCTTTGAGTGCAATATGAGTTGTTGCTAATCAATCGGCTCGTATAATTAATAAAACAACTAGACCCTGTCTGCCCACAATGAGTGCCAGTGTAGCCATCTTAGTTTTGGGACATCGACTGTTTGTAAGCCATTGCACCAACTTTGGACCAGTTTGAGAGTTGCAGCGGAGTATTTAGCAATGGAGCTTCTACCTGCACATCTCGACAAGCAGAATATCTTCCTCTGACCTATCGGAGAGGATTAACCGTCGACCAGTATTTATTTTACATATTATTTGTTTTTTTGTAAATTAGTTTATTTTATTTTAATTTTCATAATTTCATAATTTATCTAATTTTACTTTTATCTTTGCTTGTATGTTTTATTTATGTTAGTTTTTTGTTTTTTTTTTTTTTTTTTTTACCATGTATAAATTGAACCAAATAAATGTTTAATCCGAGCCAGTTTTGTTTTTGTTCATTTTTAAAGCCTTCCAACAAAAAGACATGGTCGATTTGAGGTGGCTTTAACAATGTTTGAAAAGAAGAAAAAACAGTGCAAAGTAAATACTAGAATGCACTGTATATTTCCTATTTTAATTATGTTTTTTCTTTAATATTTTGAGAAAGTGTCATTCATTTGCGGCAACCATTTTGGAAATCGCTAATAAAGAGCATATCAATACTAACTTTAAATGCAGGTTGACCTGGGACCGATTTGAGAGAAAGTATTTGAACCAACACAGGGGACTTGGGTAGAGAAAGATTACACAATTTAGTAAAGAGGATATTATGGTCAACAGTGTCAAGGACTTTGGAAAAGTCTAGAAGGATGAGGATAATGAGGTTTTGGTGTTCAATGGAGTTTTGGAGGTCATAGGTTATTTTAAGGAGAGCAGATTGCATTGAATAGCCAGATCGAAAGCCATATTGGAAAGGGTTGATAAGGGAACGTTCCTCTAGAAAGTTGGAGAGATGATTTTGGACAAGGTGTTCTAATGGTTTTGAAAGGTTAGATAGGAGAGAAATAGGACGGAAGTCATGCAGTGAGCTAGGGTTGGAAATTTTCTTCAAAGGTCGGACCAGGGCAGTTTTTTAGTGAAAAGTTGTAAATGTGGTAAAGAACCGGAATAACAACAGGAAGGCTGGATTTTATTATACAGTTATATAACTAACTTATATATAATAGCTAATAGTTCTAATTAGCTTACTAAAACACAAAGCTCTTATTAAATATTTCTGAAATGGAACCTAAAAAATATATAATGATCTGTTGAGTATAAATACAAAAATAATTATTTTCATCATGGTGATCTTATGTTACATTACTCTTCTTTTCTATAACACAATTCCTATATGATATCGATATTTCACTTGAATATGGATCAATTGAATGAAACCTTTCAGAGTTTAAACTCAAGTAGAAGCCACTGAAAATATTTAATAAAAAATGATTCATCAAATAAAATCAATACTACAAAAGCATACCCCACAGGGTCAATGACATTGACGGCAGCTGTGATGAAATACAGAGTTTTGACACTAACTTAAATCGCTCAAATTTATATCCCTTATTTTTGACAAAATTTTGCAAAATGCAACTTAAGGAAAAAAAGTGATTTTAGATATTAAGCAGAGGTATAATATCTATTGAAAAATATAAGAAATGGTAATAACATAAACATTGAATGCTAATAAATTTCACATGCTTGGTTCAGACATTCTTTAATTTTAAAATAAACATTATTCTCAGGAAAAATAGTAAGATCCTCTTTGAGACTGAACTACACAATATAAGCTTAAGAGGTACATACCCTGAACAGTAGTAGATTTTACACAGTCGTACAACTGCCAACAGGGGTTATCAGGCTCTTCAATTTCTATAACACTGCCTCCATCATCTTCCTCCTCATCTTCTTCTTCACTTTTGAGAGCAGCAGTTATAGCCGAAAGAGAATGACCACTCCTTAGCCTTTTACTTCTAATTCTTTCACTAGCCTTACTCGGTGATTGAAATTTCCCTTGTTCTACTTCAATTTTTTTGGCATGAATAAGTTTACGCAACGCTTTGGCATCTTTATAAATTTGTGAGCCAGGCTCGTTAAACGTACAAGCATTTTTAGTCATCTGTATCAAATCCTTTTCCATTTCACTCAGATTAGAATATTTACTTTGTTGTATTTTTCTAGCTATCATTCTGAGGTCAATGGGATTATCGATCACCTCGTAATATTTAGGGTACCGCTGTTGAAAATATATTAATTAATATTTTAATAATTTATGGAAATTAAAAAAAAAAGTGCCTAAATACCTTCTTGGAAGGAAGTAGTTGAAAAACAGTATGCAAAAGTCTACCATCTTCAGAAGTTCCAGTCATCACAGCGGTAAATAGATCTTCACACATGTTGGATTCTTCTTCAGTGATTGAACCTTCAGACGTATCTTCATTATCTTCGATTTTCTTGGATTCCTGAGCCTTGGATTCCTTTTCCTTCTTTGACTTCAGTATAAAAAATACATATATATAAATTAAAGTGAAAAATTTTAAAACACTGAATGCAAAGAAACGATTCTTTCAAAACTAACACGGTCTACGCATTTAAAATACCTACTTTTACAATAACTTTGCTTTTTGATTCTTCTTCAGTAGATTTGGAATCTTCTAATAGTTTTGATTTTGTACTTTGTAAAAGTTCCCACAGCTCACAAGCATCTTTATATTCTTGTGTGGTTCTCTGAAAAATAATTTTGAAAAATCATAAAAATACTAAGTTGAACTCAGTTCAAAACATTTAATTCTGGAATACCTTTACTAAATACTTCTATTTGGCATTCTTAGTGACCCTTTAACTCTTTATTGGTATTATATAACACCCATATATTATGTTTTATGCGCTATAGATATGAATTTGACACACATAACTTGATTTTATGTTTTCTAACTATAGCCTGTAACGGAATGTCAAATGTTTCTATTTGAAACACGATACCATTCCCAACAATCGACAGGTAGGCGTTATCTATGGCAATAGTATGAATGTTTAAAGTCACTGTAGGGGTCCCACAAATACACAATAATTAATGCCAAAAATTACTTAAGAACTTAATCCTCAATAACCCATACATAATTCATATGAACATTTTATTTATTTTAATGAATAAGCATTGTAAACACTTTCAGTAAAACAGGAACAATGAAGAATTGAAAACAGTTAAAACATATGTTAATAATTAATTATTATAACAATAAAATAAGGGAATTTTTAATTAATTATAACAAATGAAAGTACATTGAAACAGCATTGCAGCACATCATATCGTTGATTAAGTCGTAATATCTCATAAGATTGTAAGAATCTTTACACTATAGAAATAAAATAAAAATCAACATATTATCATAGAGACAACTTGAAAGAATTCTTTAAGTTTGAACTTATAGAGGTATCATATCGAAGGATAATTGAGATGAGAATGATAGGTTGGATTATTTTTTTTTAACTATTAAAAAAATCATGCTGTTAATTTTTTTCAGATTTACGAGGTGTCACAGCTTAAATAGCGTTATGTATCAAATGATCTATATTAAGACACTTAAACATCCAATACAACACACTGGCATAAAATCAACCTAGAAACTGTATAATATTCAGTACAACTAAAATTAATGTTATTCAGTATAAATTGAAATAACAACAATTAGAAAATAACAAATAAACAAAATATTGGCAATAAATACCTTATAAAATGCTTTAGTATTATTTACAAGAAGTTCAATATCAGACGTGAAATCATCCATATCTTCGTACTCATCAGTCTTCAATTTCTGTTGAACTTTTAATAAATCAATAGGATTGGTCACCACCTATGAATCAGTTTAAAACAATGATATGTGTTGAATTTTAATAGCAATATTTCAGAATCATACTACCAATTCATTCTAATGACTAAAACTATATTTATAACAAATCACAATTTATAACTTCAGCATAAATCAGTTAATGGTCTCAAAACTACGGAATCGACAAGGACTCACTCTTCACAAATGACCTAGTTATATTCCTATTTAACATTTGCAAAATTATTACAATCATAACAGCTAGTAGTAAATTATTTCTTTTCTTTTGGCTTGCCTTCTTTTTCTAAAGTATGTATGGTCTGAAAGTATATATTAATCACTATTACATAAGAGAAACTTAGTTTCAGCAGGGGGTAGATTCATAAAATAAGAATTTTTTTTCGTAAGTGGACATATCCAATATGCAGTCTAGTGGTTTTTTTTTTTTAACAAGAAATTTTTATCTCCTAAATGGCAGAAATGACATTCATAAATAAATAAACCGTTTAGTTCCCTAAGGGATGAGCCATGGTACCATTCGCACTTCTCTCTTTGGCTTTCCTATCAATCAATCAAGTTCCTCTGAAACCATTCTTGATTGTTATTTCATTTAAAAACATTTCATTTTCAAGCAATATCTGATGTTTAAATAGTTTCATTGTCAAATATTGTTATCTTCTTAGGAGATTCCAAGGAGACTCCATGGTGAGGAACTACACAGAAAATAACCGAGCAGCGATCTCCAAATTACGATAGGCTGTTGGTGTAAAGAAGATTCAAGGAGCCTGCTTGGTGTTTGAAGCTGGTAGACAGCTTTATTTAATAGCTGAAATAGGATGAACAGGTGAAAACTGCTGAAGAAGGCCGGGACACAGTGATAAGTTTATGTATGTTGTAATGCCAATTGATGCTATTCCATGGTCCTAATATATTTTTTTCAAAAGAGAACAAATTCATATGATGTGATAAAAAAGGTACATATCCAAAATAAATATGTTTGTGGATCCTGATGTTTTGTATGAAAAAAAATTTTTTTAGTATGTTAGTTTAGAATTTTATCTTATTTAAAACTAAATAAAAAAGAAAATAATTATTTCACAAGTACTCACATTTATTTTTTCACAATATTGAAAAATTTTGTAAATTGGATAAGTGCCCTTTTGAAAGGTCCTGATATTTCCCTTAAATGTAACATTGTGGCAGAATTTAACAATGAAAAATATATTTAAATAAAAACCAATTTTCATCAAATTATCATTTCATATAAAATTTTTCACAATAAACTGTGGAAAAAAAATTAGCAAAAACAGTGAAAAAAGTGCTCCTACTAGGTAATAACTAGAGACGGAAATTTTTCACAGTAAAAAACCCCAAATGTGAATAAAACACCTAAATGAGGAAGCTGATTGTAAGAATGGTTTTATATTCCTATTATGAAGGAATTTAGTTCAATCATTAAATGTTAACCAACTAATATAAAAATTAAGCACACAACATGCAATTTTCTGCAGTACAAAACTAGTTACAATAGAATGTCCTTTACATGGTTCGAATTCCTGCCAAGGCCTGGCTGAATTTCAAGCTAAGGAACAAAAGATGCAATTGCACAAAAATCAGGTTTCTAGTAACCATTCCCACCAAATCAGTTATTTATAAGAAATACTAAGTATATGTTAAGTATTTTTAATTGAACTTTGTAAAATTTATATAAATAAAGCTATAACTATAAACTATAATAATAAATCATAGGAAATTAAATTTAGAACTAGAGGAATGATACATTCGACAAATAGAAATAAATATGAAATAAAGTTCTAACCAATACCTCATAATAAGCAGGTTCTTGTCTCCTCTTTGGGGCTCGTATAAATGAATCACACAATAAACTGCCATCGTCCTTTTTATGGTTTCTAATGGTATCATATAACTGCTGCACAAGTTCAGCCTGTTTTGAATAAAAAGAAAAAATGATATAAACATATACAACAAGCACAAAAAAGGATTAATTATATTAAAAAGTAGAGAAATAAGATAATAAATAACAATAATGATTATGAAAGAGGTACAGTGAATTACGGTTGATTCATTGTGGTAGAAATAAATAAAGATAAGTTTAAGAAGAATATTTCAAAAGAAAAGTGAGTCCCATCACACTGGTTTCAAAATATAAATAAGACTTATAGGAAAAAATAAATAGATAAAGCTGATTTCCAATAGAAAATCTTTAAAATATGCAGTAAAAGACAAGGTAGAAGTACAGGTAATTATGGGAATGTAGTTTTGAAAAATATTCAGAAGAATTTTTCAACTGGGGGATCAACTAAACTTAAAACCAGTTGAACATTAAACCACCCCGCTGTTCCACTTTTTAGTTTCCCGAGTCTGTTGCCTTAGCAGGGTCATGTGGCATCTATTACTTTTGTATATGTTTCGTCATTAAATGTTTAATTTTACAAGATTTTTAATCACTTTTAATGCATTTTGCCATCTAATAGTTTCGGGTGCGGAGCAGCTAACTCCTGGATACAGGTTCGAATCCAGCAGTGGCAAACTACTGTTTCTTCTGTTACTAAAGCCATGAGTAAACCTTGTAAGTTGAGCCCTCCTCAGGCCCACCTAGCTTCTATAAAGTGAGTATTTTGTTGAAGAAACAGAACTTACTAATAAAATAATGAACATCTTCCCATTCATGAGTTTTAGCACTACAGATAATAATGAACCTATCCCCAATCCCCATTCACGGGTTTTAGCCCTATAGATAATAATGAACCTCTCCCCATTCATGGATTTTAGCACTACAGGTAATTAGTTTTAAAACATTTTAAACTATTTTCGAATAATTATTAATTTTTTTTGGGGTATATAATCCTTCAAATTTTGTTCCATCATTCTCATTTCTGTCATACATATTATAATTTATATCCATTTACATTTGTTCTCATTTTCCCCCTATTTTAGCAGTATAATAAATAAAGTTATATTAAATAAAATAATATATATTGCCAAATGAAAATGTTTTTAAAAAGAGGGATTATGCTGCCAAGTAAAAGCAGAAATAAAGAAATCAGGAAAAAGTTAACTGCTGTTGTAATAAATTTAATTTACTTTTGATATTAATTTTGTAGCTTTAAGCAAATACACCTTGTTTTGTCATTTAATTGATATAAAGACTAATTATTATTATAGAATTATGGTATTATTATTAATGGTCAAAAAATTTTGGTAATGGAAGATATGAAATTTTATAATAGCAAGATAATTTTAATTAACAGTAATAAATTTAAGGTAGAGACTATGAACTTGCTTTACCTAAATATAAAAACTTATTTTACTATATTAATATAAATGTTTGAGTTACAAAATATAAAATAACCATACAACAAAATCAAGGCATTGCAAGAAAAAAAATTACAAAACTTAAAGAATTGGTATAAAAGTAAACTAAAAGAGAAAATTTTGGAAAAATTTTGCAAATTCCAATAGTCCCTTAAAATAATTAGTAGTGCAGAATTATCTTTATTTTTTAACTGCCAACAAATATATTAAGTATAATTTAAATATTTTTCACATACTTTCTGGAATTAATTTATTTTTTTAAAGTTGGATTCTTGTGGTAATTAAGTAACATAACCATTTTTGTTATCAAAGTGTAAGATAATTGGAAATAATTTATAAAACAAATCTGATTCAGTTGAAAGAAGATATGGTAGGATATCAAACCCTGCTTGATACAATAACTTTCTTTTATAATGTTTTTGAAAGACAGTCACAGTATGATTAGTACTATCAATTTTCTTTGATGGTTTAGTCTATTCAGGTTATTGTACTAACCAATACTTTTCTGGGAAGTGATAATGTATATCGTTAAAACACAATTTTAACTAATTTTGCTCAGTATAAGAACCTAGAGCTACTAGAGGCTAACTTGTTTCCTATTCAGTATAAAACATTAAAAATTTTAAATACATCACCTATTTGAATCAATTTTTTAGTTAATATAAGGTTAAAGTAAAATTAATTAATGTAAATAGTACATTCCTAAAATCTTATTTAATCTGAAAGCCAACTGAATTTAATAATATGGGTTCGCACTGGATACATACACTCATGTTGTTTTCATAGCCAAAATAAGTTAGAGAATATTGTAATTTATTTGTTATAAAAAAGGTTTTGCAGAATTTAATTTTTTTTTTTTTTTGCCACCAGCAACTTAAAAAAAATATATTTCCTTATCAGTCTAGAGGACTAAAATAAATATTCTACTTTAAATATTAATAAGGATAAAAATGACAAATAGGAATCAATCATTACAATTTTATAGTAGATAACAATAACCTATTAAAAGTTAATTTAAAATATTATTTCTTATGCAAACCAACCATTATTAATAAGTTAACTTAATTGAAAAATGGTGATTTTAAGAAGTAAATAATGGCAAAAGTATTAGAAGTTATATATATAATTAGTTATCAATAGTGATATAGTTCAGCAGACTGAAACCAATAATTACTCCTATATTATGTTTAATTCTTAAACATTTTCCTCAGGTTAAAACAGTTATTAAAAATTAATTTTACTTAGATAGTTTTTTTTAAATAGAGTAAATCAAACAAGTAGTTGTCACAAGAATTCTTAAAGGAATAAAAAGAATATTTAACCAGCAATCAAGTAGGAACTAGAGCTCCACTTATTTTTTTTTATAACTAATACTCACCGTAGATTGAGTTCTGTTATTCACCTGAAAATAAGTAAACATTTTTACTGTTTGTCTCGGCTATGGGGAAAAAAGTTAACATCATTAGCCAGTTACACTAAATAGTTACTCACTAGTAATAATCACTGCATCAAAAAAGATAATACTTGCTCGCTGAAGTGTTCATAGTATTACCCCTTAAGGTAGAAAAACTGAGAATTCTAGTACAATAAGCAATAATACTTTGATGAAAACATTGAGTAATGGAGAGAAAAGATATTGAAATTGTGCTAATTATCATAATTAATACTTTTATACACATAAATTTAGCAAAAAACTTTTGCATAACATAAATAAATAACAAACTGTTATGTCATAATCAGATCTCATCAAATACTTAAGAAGTTAGTAACACAGTATCTGTATCTTTTTATCATTTTAATACCATAATAATGATGTTTACAGTACAATGTTACAATTTTGACAGTTTAACAACAAAATTCTAAAGAAGGTTTAAAATAAAAACTTTTATCATTAATAGTTTCATAACAATAAAGTTCAATAGCTGAATTCATGAACAAACAAAACAGAGAAAAACATAGCTTTGACCACAAAATATTCCAGGTAATTCTATATAAATGATTGAATTTACTATTTATGCTAGGATGGGGGCAGTATACATTCTAATGTGTAATAAATTGTAAACAAATGTTTAGAAATAATTGAAAACATGAAAATTAAACTTACTGGGTCCAACTTTTTTTTCTTCCTTACAGGCTCTGAGGTCTGCTGAGAATCTTCATCATCATCTACACCTCTACTGGCAACTGAGGACGTCCTTCTTCTTTTGCTCATTTCTTATATATGATTAAACGTTAATTTGATAAGAAGATTAATGAACGCACATGCTATTCACTATCCACGGGTAACAGTCATTACACTACTGTTTACACATCAAACTCCAAGATCCTTATGAAATACTGTTATTTTCGCTTCATCAGCAGGATCCACGATCTAATTAACGTTAGCAAAACACAGCATTCTTGCATCAAACATACTAAATAAAAAAAAATTCGCTTAAAAAAACGAATGCTCAACGCCGGTTTACTAATTATACGAAAACAGAAGTTAATAATGGGGCGAATATAGGATCAATAAGTGCCTGGAACCACTTACAATTGGCTAATACTATTTAAAATGCAGCAAAACAAAATTTAATTGACAAAAGCTAAGGTTAAAGGCTCGCCTTACAGTTACAATAAATCCTACACAACCATCTTGTTTGGTGGGCTCAGTGTTGCCAACAGAGTACGTTCCAATACTCACCTCATCACCGCTGTCCTCATAAATTATATTTTATTCATCTTTACCTTTACCTCAAATCAGTTAATAATAACTAATATTTTTCATTTTTTATTGTATTTTTCATAATATACCTTAAATAATTTTCAATGAATAATAAAAAAAAACCAAGTTTTTATATTCGCTTTAATCTCATAGATAGAAAAATAAAAATAAAAACAAATCAACAGAATATTTTCATATATTTTGAAATATTGTCTCATCTTCAATGGTAAATAAAAAAAGAAATATAAAATTTACAAATGGAAAGGGAATAATCATAAAAGAAACAAAAAAATAAATGGTTCATTAATTGATTAGCCTTTTGTGTTAAATAAAACACAGTATACAACAGAGAACAATAAAGTAAAAATTATCAAAGTTCTTATATTTTAGCACGGTGAATTATCATGATAAAACTTTTCAACTCAATAACAAAATATATAACAACAATTTATAAAATAGGTCCTTTGAACGGTTTATGCGCTAGCACAATATGATATTTTGTACTGTTAGTTCATCAAATTTGTTATTCTTTAATTTGTAAATTTAAATGTACATATAAAAATGCAGTTATTTTTATTTTACAGTACTTGTACCATGTTTCAAATAGAAATTTAAATTAATTTCTATTAATCGAGAAATCTTAGTAAAAAAAAGTTTTTTCTTTTATAAGTATTTTTCTAACAATAGTAGTACCATAATATTAAATCAATAGTATTGTACCAAAGTCTATACAAACAATAATTAAAAAAGAAAAGAAATAAATAACAATTAATTTTAAAATGTATGAAATGAGCAATCTTCCGCAGACAACGCCAACAAAATGAACAATTGATAACTATTACACAGACCAATTATTGCTTAAAGCCAATTAACATGGCTTACAAAGAAGAGGATAACTCAATTATCGATTTGAATTTATAAAAATGTTATCATAATAATTTTTTTATAAAATATTATAATAACATTTTCTTTTCTTATTTATAATTTACCTCTCAATGGACAATAAACATACAATTATAATTAAATTATCAAATGAGCAATACAATTTCATATACACTAAGCGCGTGCACTTATCTTTTATAACAATATAATATCCACGTATTATTTACAAAATATGTTTACAATTCTTACAATGCTATAACTCATTTCCTTCAATGGACATTTTGATTTACATCCAAATGTACTGCCATTTCATTTGACAATAAAATTTCAATACATTTGTACGCTAGTTCACATTTCCTACAACTAGTTAGCTTCGTTATCGGAATTTTCATTTTAACATGACCTGCTATTTGACCGTTGATTTATTGCTAATTGATATTTACATGAGTTGAGTGTGACTGAGATGTTATAAAAAGCTAAAAATAAAATTAACAAAATATAGATATTTACAATTACAAATTGTATGCATCTTAAAGACCCGTGTCGTCAAATATATCATGTGATAATATTCGGAGGCAGGTATGTTGATCCAATAATAAATGGCAACTATTTACACATTTACAATTTAGATTATTTTTCAATCCCAAAATAAATCAAATTTAAAAACAGATTTTAAAAGAAAAAAAAATTAAAATAAATTGGGCTTGTTCCACCTTATTATATATCACACAAAGTTATTTCATAATCATAGTTTTAAGATAACAAAATCTTTCTAAAAATATTTTTGAGAAAGGAACAAGTGTTTTACAAGAAAACTTAAAAGTACATAATCCCCTAAGAGTGCTAGAACTCTGTGAAGGCACAATTAATTCTTTCAGTGAGTAGATATTAGATACCCTCCAAAATAAGCATGTTTTAACTCACTACATACAGCAGAAATCTAACAAATTTCTAATAACCACACTATCGATAGTTGAGGTATATGACACAAAAGCCCAACTTTAATTTACAGTTTAATGAACATAAGCCAACAAATTTGTTTCAGACCGTGTTTTGTAAGATTTATGGAAAAAAACAACAAAAAAAAAAACAGGAAACATTTGCAAACCAATATTTATTATGTTTCAACCCACCAATAAAAAAAATTGGACAAGTGCGTCATTCCTCATCGTAACAGCAACTGATTGACAAGTAAAAATATGCAAAAATTATAAGGGACATTCATTCCTAGATATGAGATCTAATAAAGTATACACAATAAAAACAGTTTTTTTAGTATTAAAAAAAAAATTAACTAACACTATCTACCTTAATATGGCACATATTCGTGTCAAAGGGTATGGTTCTGTATATACACATATAAAAAATAAAACTGAATTTTTGTGTTCCAAATTATTACAGATGACTTATAATATAAGACTCATTGGTACTGTAACGTAGCTATGGGAATTAATAAAAATTTTAAGCATAAAAAAAATATCAATATAATAAGACAAGATAATCTCAACAGGAATAAATGTTCAGGTAATAGTCACATGAATCAATCAGTGAAAATAAAATAGTAGTCAAACTAAACATTTCCAAAATAGAGTGCTTTACTTCCTTTTACCAGACAACATAACAATTTACTAAACTGTATCTTTTAACAGAATATTATTATTGTTAAAGGGCAATTCACTCATTACAAGTCATTCACAATAATTTAAAGATAGTTTCTTATTTACAATTTGTTAGCTTTTCAGAGATTATCATTAAATGAATTTATTATTTTTAAAACCATTTATACAAAACAAATCTTACAGAAATATCACTTGGTTAGAAAAAAAAAAAAAGAAAAGAACTTAAAATTAGGAAATGAAAGTCCGCCCTTTACTCTAAAACATGTGGTGGGAGGATACCAGAGAGAATGTTGACGGGTGTTAAGGCTTAAACTTGACAAGAGGTATGTTCTTGGTTGTAAGACACTTGTCGCAAACCCATTCTGCATATACTTCCGCTGTTAGCAGCTGATAAGCAGTTTCTGTTAATCCTGTGCATACTCTGAAACATAATTAATTGATCATTGTTATAAATTAATAGATTAATTTATTATCAAGCAATTAATTATTTAAAAAAGTCCTTACTAAATATTTACAAACAAGACAATATAGGTACAAGAACCACGATCTCTGAAAATTTCATAATAATTGGATCAACGGTAGTAAATATTATGCTCATTACGTGGATTAGACTAAACAGACATAGGATAAAAAAAAAATTCTTTTTCTTGATGTCTAAAATGTAAAATGCAAAAGGAAACATTGCGTCTGACAAGATTTTTTTTATTTCCAGCAAGAATAAAAAGCTTCATTTGAGAGGAAGTAAAACATACAAAAACAATTATTAATAATTTTTCATCACATTTTTAAAAAGGTATTGATAAAGACTAATTAACGTTGAAGTTTAATAAGGAACTAGAACTGATTGTTGCATTGAAGTAAAAAAATAGTAGGCAGCACTGTTACATCATTCAGAATGATGCCTGCCCTAAGAATAATTCTGGAATAAAATCAAAATCACAGGTTACCTAACGATGATCCTTGGAATTGGAACAATACTATCTGCCGATTTTTTGTTTTTTACTTATATAATAAATAAATTAAAATTCTCTAATAGGCCACCATTATGAAACAAAAAGTGATAATTTCCAGTTCCCGGAATTATCCTGTGTTGACTTGTGACTCTGAATCTGAAAACAAGTCACCCCTATAGTCTTAGTAATAAGCCACAGATGGTGACATATGAAAACATTTATTGGCTGGCATTTTAAAAATGGTGTATAGTAATGTTGAGTACTGCAGAACATCGTGGACAGACCTGTGACTTAGGTGCCAAATCTAAAAAAAGAAATCGATCAAGCAATCATGGAGAAAACAATTATTTTTTAACTAAAAAAACTATGGGTAAGTGATACGATTGAGCGGCCGATGATTTTGAACAATACACAACTTATAAAATACTGGCAGAGCTTCTACATAAAAGAGTGTCCGATTTCACAGAAAATATTATAGGAGAATATTGAGAAGGGTTCCAGCCCGGTAGATCTACAGTTGACCAGATATCCGCCCTGAGGCAGGCAATGGAAAAGTGCTATGAGTATAACATAGACCTGGATCTGCCATTCATGGACTTTAAACAAGCTTATGACAGTGTGGACAGAAAGGAACTTTTAAAAGCAGGCATACGTAAAGGTGTAACGGTAAAGGTAGGCATACGGAAAAAACTAGTCAGGCTGGTAAAAATGACACTAATGAACACTACCTGCCGAGTTAAGCTTGGAAATTTGTTGTCCCAGGAATTTTCTGTGGAGAATGCCTTCAGACAGGGGGATACTCTGGGTCCTCTTCTATTTAATATAGCATTAGAAGTATCTATTTGTTCAATCAGAACTAATCCAGGAGGGACCATTTACAATAGACTGTCTCAACACTTAGCATATGCAGATGATTTAGTCATTGCCACAAGAACCCGAGCAGCATTAAAAGGAATATTCCAGGAATTCGAAGAAGCACCATATGAATTGGGTCTTAAGGTGAATGAAGACAAGACGGTGTACATGAAAAGCTCAAGAAAGGATAAGGAAGAGAATAGTAAAGTGACGTTCAGAGACCACAGTTTCAGTTCTGTAAACCAGTTTAAATACCTGAGAAGCCTGGTTATAACAAAGTATGATATAATAAATATGATATAAATATGATAATAACAAAGTAGAGAGCGAAATAGAGGCCAGGATAGCAGCAGGAAATAAATGTTATTTCTCACTGCAGAAAATACTGAATTTTAGAGCTCTCTCTAAAAGGATGAGAGTGGTCATTTACAAAACCATCGTAAGGCCACTAGTGATCTATGGGGGAGAAAGCTATTGACAAAGATATGGGGAGGAGTCTCGGAGAATGGAGTTTGGAGAAGAAGAAGGAATGTGAAACTGATAAATCTGTATGGGGAACCCATACAGTTAATTAATTAATGTTAATTACCAATAATTAACCTCATGGCGTTAATTAAAAGAGCAAGATTAAGATGGTTAGGACACGTAGAGAGGATGCCTGATGAAAGGATACCCATAAAGATGGTTTATGGCAAACCAGATGGAAAACGGAAAAGAGGACGTCCCCGGATCAGATGGCTGAACGATGTGGAGGAGGATTTGAAGCTCTTGAAGGTTGGCAGATGGAAGGAGAAAGCAAGAGACTGTGTAGATTGGTTGGCTGTTGTGGAGGAGGCCCAGGTTCTAGCAGAAAATAAATTACAATCCTTATCCTTTTATAGAACTATAATAATAACATTCTATAACATAATTAATTCTAGAAGTAACGAAGAAAAGAAGATGATACACAATTTTTGTATGAAAGAAGCATAACTTTTGCTTAAATTATTATGCCAAATCTTTTAAATTTTAATTTTAATTTAATATTAAATCTAATAGAATATGAAATGAAAACAAGTAATAAAAATGCGTAGTTCTAAATTAGGTAACAATAGGAATTTAAAACGGACCTCTGACTTTTAGGATGTTCACCCGAAAAATTGCTCCTTCTGTTTAGTTGGACCTAAATTCATATTGTGAGAATAATGGGGTAAAAAAAGTTAGTTATTTTCTTTAGTGATGGTTTTCTTCACAGACATAAGCGAAACTTACTTAGTTGAGTTTTGGTTGTTGAAGGAAAATTCCCTCTGGACCCTTTATAAATTATTTTCTCTCTTTGCAGCACTCTTAGATCTAGATTTGTTTTAGTGTTGTCATTAGCGAAGGTAAGAATATTTTGGAAAATTCAAAGCCCCCCAAAAAAGCAACACATAAGTTTATAATTAAATTTTTATTATAACAAATTCGGTTATTTATGTATGAGTTTTTTTTTTTTTTTTTTTTTTTCCAAGCTGGCCAAGAAGCACCGCGGCCTCAGAGGGCCTATTGTACGCCGTCCCTCCTCTGCTCAAAACAGGCCAATTGCCTTTGCAAATCTGGATACTGTATAGGGATCCACAGTTTCGCAAAGTTTAACTAATATAACTATGTATGAGTTTACTAAAGTCAAAGTAAATATTTTTTGTTGACATCAAATTGATTTATTCCTACTAATGTATTAACTAAAAATAAAGAAATCAAAAATATCAACTATTTCACATAATCATAAATTTAAAAGTAAGCATTATAATCCCATTTTCATTATAAATAAAAACTATTCAACTGACAAAATTATGCATGAAACTACTTACTTAAATTAATTTACAAATAGGATTTTATTTCACAGATAAATCTTAGTTTTTTATTTTAAATATTAATAATTTTTTTTCATATGATCCCTTTAAAAATTATAGAATAGTGTAATAATTTTACCAAAAGTTAAAATGATTGTAATTAGAAACAGAACAATAGAAATGCAATGTGAGAGAATCGCTCAAAAACTCAGCTAGGTTAAAATTATAATACAACAAATGTACAAAAATTCATTAATAAAAGTTTAAAGCAAAATAATATTAAAAAAATAAAAGAAACGAATCCGAACGAAACTACTAATTGAAAGGAGGATAGAAGATTGTTTTACATAATATTTACTTTGATATGTACTTAAGGCATTTAGTATTAAATTAAAATTTATTTCAATAAAAATAATAGATAAATTCAAATATTTTAGAATCGATTCATAATTCTATTTTCACAGAATTCTAGTGAAAAAATTTGTAATATTGGAGGAAAGAAGCATAAAAATTACATGAAAGTTATGAACATACCTAACTACAGCAACTTACCTTGATGAAAAATATTACTTTAAGGATCACATAAATGAATACAAGCAACAATTCAAGAAAGATAGATGAGAATATAGATGGAAATAGATGATTTAAGTTGAAAAAAAAATCTGGTGTGGTAAGTGCGCATCACACAACTAACAATGAACGAGTCGCCCTTCTGTGAGTCCAAATTATTTTTTTCTAAAGCAGTCTTAGTGTTAACAGTAAATACTTCACCTTATTATATTCCAATAGAAAGGTAAATGAAAGTAAAAATTACAGGCAGCACATTTAATTTATTTAAAACAATTAATTACCATATTTCATTTTCACCAGTCTCAGAGGTTTTAGTTGAGCATTTTTGAGACTCCCTGACTTTTTGTTTTTGACCTAGGCTGTTCAAGAAGAAAATATTTTTTGAGACTAGGTAATTTGGACTCAGGGGATCTTAAAATGTGTATTTCTGTTTAAAACTTCAATTAGACATTTTACACAACTACAAAATACTGGTATGTTAATTACTTTATGCTAAAGTCTGAGTAAGGTAGTTGGGAAAAATAAGGCAGTATCTGATCTAGGAGAAGTCAACTTAGGATTGCTAAGTATTGGAAAAAATGTTATTTAACAAGATATTATGAGCTTTTAGTTGAGAAAATGATCAACTCTGTAAAATCAGTTTTTGTATTCTCAATATTGACACTACAAAAATTAAGCATTGAATAAATGGTTAAGAGCAGAAAGTTAGTTTTAGTAAACTAATTTTTATTTTATTTGGTCATTTATGATATTATGTCATTTGCAGATGACAACTATATTAATATATAAGTAAAAATTTTGAAAAATAAAAAATATTATTAAAAGAACTTTTCATAAAATTGAATATTAGGTGATGGCCTAATATCAAAAGACTTGAAGTTTATACATCTCAGCATAATTCATAAAATGGTAATAGCAAGCAGTAAAAAAATAACAGACCATCCTCATTAAAGGTTCTTAAATAAAAACCATTACAAAGAAATTAGAAATAGAACTTGGTAGGAGGGTTGGGATGAAATCATAATATACTTACAAGGCAGCTGCTGAAGAATTATTGAGCTTCATCTCAAAATACAGATACTGCATTCATGGACATGACACACAATAAGCATTCCTTGAAATATTTTATGAAAAGCTCTCCAGAATGTAGGCAATGTAGTAGTTAATGAGATTTATTGAACCAGTGTTGCAAAATCTATAAACCAACCCGTCCTCCCACCACTGGTGTTAGTGCTCACAATTTGGTGTTTAGCTTCGTAAACCTTTCTGACCATAATTGACTTCATGCAAGAGATGAATGATGGGATGACCTACTAAGTTAAAAGTTATGCTTCACCTTCCTGATATAAAGGATTCTATCATGAGTATAGTGCAGAGTGTCTTATCTTCTGTTCAAGATATTCATTAAATACGTAAGAAAGAATGTACAAACAATGTTGAATAATAAGGATTCAGTAAAGAAGATAAATTCAATTAAAACTCATGATTTGCAGATGACAACTATATTAGTATACATTCAAACACTTCTCATATATTAGCTCCATAATGCTAACTAATGGCATGAAAATAAAAACAAGAGGGAATAGAAAAAAAAACAGTATTTAAAGTCCAACTAAGAATTATGACACAGGAATATCATTCTAAAAACTAATAAAAATGTATTTAAAACCATAGTATTGAGCAATGGCAACACATGTAGTTAAAACTAAAACCATAAAATATAATTTTGGAAAGAAACCTAAGGCAACAAAAGTAGACTACTGATGCTAAGCAGTGGTAATGTCTAGAATGGAAAAAGTCAGGACTGAATAAAAGACACAGATAAAAAAAATTACCCCAACTGGAGGAGACATTTATAACAGATGACAAATGGGATAAGGCCAAGGGACCAGAAATGCTATAAGAGAAAGACCCACAAAAAGCTGGATATCAAGACATGGAAGCATATATGATGGGAATGAAAGAAGTGGGGGAATAGACTGTAGACCAACAATTTTTAAAAGAGATCATTGGAACTTACAGTTAAGGAAACCCACTGCTTCAGTATAAAAAATAGAAAGATAATATGACTCAAGCATTAACGTAGTCATAAATTTAAGAATAATTAATAATACGCACATAATAATAATAACTAATAATATGAGCATAATAATAATTAATATTTTACACACCGGTGAAACCAGAAGTTGCAGCCGGATTCACATAATATGGCTTGATCATTGTCATGCACTTCTTTATGGCAGACTCCACAAGGGTAGATCGGAGGAGCATTAGGGTTCTGTGGATTAAAAACCATAGACTGATCAACTGGATAAACCTGTAAAAAATTAAGTCCATATATAATAACACAATTAAATCAAATACATCAAATCTTTAATCAATTATAATAGTATATTCAAGAAATATACAAGACAATAAAAAGAAAACTTCTACATTTACATATATTTTGATTTTTTAATGTCGAAACCATAACTTTTAATATATGTTAATATTTTACAATGGAGTTTATATATAAATTATTGATGCTGCTTATTATGGTTTTAAATTATTACAATCCCTTTATAATATATATATAAATTGATTTGAGTATTACTAGATTCTTAAAACTAAGAAAAACAAAACAATTTAACCCCTTCCCCTTTAAAATTTGGATTTTTATATTTTAAGACATTAGAATCCAAACATTGAATTAAAAAAAGTTTTTCTGCAGTCCATGGCTTTTCCTTGAAGCTATTTTTTTTTAGATTTGGCACCAGATCCGCAACACTCTAGGAAAAACTGTGGGACTGCCACTCAATGAAAAAAGTCAACACCTCAGGCCGGATTTGAACCGGCACCACTAACAATCTCAAATTGGTAAGACTGGGCCTAACCAACTGAGCTACAGGTGGCCAACTTTGCACTTTACTGTTTTAATTATTTTGGGAATTATTAGCATTCTTACTTCAATTTTTTAATATATTAATTTTACATCAATCTGTTAAACGTTTCAGACAGTTTGTCCATCTTTAAGGGCCTTCAATACCTTCTTTTGTTTTATCTTTTATTTCAAGGTCTCTGAAGATGGACGAACTGTCCGAAATGTTGGATGTATTGAAGTAAGAAGGCTAATAATTCTCATAATAAAAAACAGTAAAGCATTGTAAACTTTTTACCATGTTTTAAACAGTATTTAAACTAGTATTAATACTGGACCAATAATAACGAAGATCATCATTATCATCCCTCTTTACAGCAAGACAAAAAACACACAAATGTTATAAAATTAGTTATACAGTCACTGAGAGAATAAATATTATTTTGATAGATACATTCAGCTTGGTTATTTATAATAAAAGGCTGTATGTATCTGTAACAACCGCAGGACATTATAGACTAGAAATGCTACCCACCCTTGTTTACACCTGGTTTTTCCCACCATCTGATCCAGCTAAAGACCTTTTTTTTTTTTTTATGTTCATTTATCTTTTTATAAACTAACAATATCTATAATATAACAGAAATACAAACAAATTTATATAAAATAAAAACATTAACATTTCTATGATACATATGTATAATAATTTTTAATTCATTCATTTTTAAATTAAATTATTAAAACATTTTATTTTTCCTTAATTCAATACTTCAATAATTGTTTAGTTTAATTAATTTAAAGACTTGTAAACAATCAACCAACAACGTTTCAAGGCTAGTTTTAGCCCTTTCTATACATAAATGGTTTAATATTGGGCGAAGTTCATCTAAAAAGTTCATAAAATGGTTATAAATTGGAATACTAAAGTTAATAACTATTTATTGGTTATTTTTGTTTTACAAGTGCAACACCACAATTTTACTTGAACATTAATAATTGAGTTGAGAAAATCACAATAATTAAGGTTTTATCATTGGAAGGCAATTAAATGCTATTAAATTAAGGCCCTTAAATAAAACCAGTTTATTTGATCTAATCTCATTTTTTTATTGATGACATTATTTTTTTTTCAATATTGATGCAATAACAATGTAATATTAAATAAATGTTTAAGAGAAGAATGTGCATTTTAGTTAACAGTTATATTTCTGTGCTAAGCAAAAATGTTATAATTTTGTAACGAGAAACGATTTCTGTTAAAATTGGAATCAATTAACCTGTCAACTTAAAGGCTCATTTGAAAAATTATTATGGCAAGGTAACTGACACAATAAATAATATAACAATATCTGTTTTGAAACAAGCGAGGATTAAGTTCAAATTAAAGTAGGATGGTAAGTTGTGCGATGTTGTGATTGTGCACCAGATTGTTTTTTGTTTTTTTAAAATATAATGGAAGATTCTAGAATAGTTTCCCTATCACTTTTATTAAAGAAGAAAAATGACCTTCTAAACAAAAATCATATAATTCAATCCATTATTAGCAAACATTTGTACTATGGATCCATGTGTATCAGGCAAATATTAACCAGGAAAGGTTAACAGTTATTGATATCCTCCTTGATTTATCGAATGGAAAGAAAGTTATGATGAAAATTAAACATTATTTCTGAATAAATCAATTTCAATGGCCTGTTAATTGAATAGAGTTTAAATTCTTTACAATAAAAAAACAAAAGAATCATTACAATTGGACAATTATTAGTCAAGATGACTTCTTGAAATGTTTACAGATGTTTTTAAAAGTATTATTGAAGTGTTTTGCCAGGTTCACCTGGAATCATGTTCATTTTGGTAATAATAAACAATGGAGAAGGGCTGTGAAACTTTTATATAAAACCCATAGGATTTTTTCTTAGCCATATGTAGCTGCTAAAACATCTATAGTTTCCTTTGGTTTAATCTGATATTTGAGGACTGAGTGTTTGAGACGCTTTGAAATTTTGGGCGTCCACCATTTAAATTTCTAGCGATAGAACTTTTCTGTTATGCCTATTTCATGTGTGACTCCATCAAATGATTTTGTTTGGTGATACCAATATAATTATAATTGCTTTTCCTTTAATATTAAACATTTACATTAAAGTATTTGAGATTGAAATTGGGTTGCTGGTTTTGTATTAGCTCATCGTGACTAATTATACATTAAATTTTTGATTTATTAGACTATTTGCTTCCTAGATTATTGGTGTATTTTATTTCCTCTAGATATTTAAATTTATTACCTTCGATAATATTGAAATAATTTAAAAATGAATAACAAAAAAAGTTTAGCCAATTTTAAAATTAGTAAATTGTTTTTACCAAGAAAATTGCTAATACAGTTTTACCCCGAGATTGATTAGTACTGTTGCTGCATTTATATTCTCTGAAAGGATCCTGCAATATCTGCAACAGCTTGCAGCTCATTTTGGATTTTCATTTTATTATTGACAGATCTGATATTCCTTTTTCTAGAGATTCCACATTTTTTAGACTCCGATTGACTAATGATTGATCAGTTCCAAAACTTACTCTATTTTCTCTTTAAAGGGTTCTGAGATTTCTCTAATCTAACATATATTTTTGTTTAATAATTTTAAAGCTTTATACCTTACTTAATTTTCCCAAGTGTCTTAAAAAAAATAATAAATAAAAAAAGATTTCTAATAAATATTTTGTCTGCTACTTGAGCATCTCTTCTGTCTGCTAGAGGGACCATCTTATCCTTTAATTAAATATAGCAAGCTAATAAGCTCCCAATATACTTTTTTCTGTATTCAATATTATTCATAAAATTATTATTCTTCACCAGTTAAAAAGACTTGCTAGGTAGATAAAGAAATGAAAGATAAACATTCCTAAATTTTGAACTAAGCACTGAAAATTTTCGATACTATGTGGATTCAAGTCTATTAAGGAAAAATTTGTAATTTACTAAATTTAAAGACTCCAAGTTTATTTCTAAGAAAAATATTCATTAAATTAACCTCAAGTTGTAAATAATTTAATTCTAGGCAAAATAAATAATACTTCACCTTTGATTTTGCAGGTTTTGGAACCAGTTCCTGATCTGGTAACTGCTTTTATCAAATTAAAAATAATTTTTTATCAAACTTAGAAATATTGAATAAATGCAACTTAAAAACAAATAATAAATATTATAATTGAAGAAACCAGTGATAAGTGACATTTTAGGAAAAATAGAGAATTTTTCTTTAAAGAATATTAAGAATAAAGAATACTCCTCTCTATGCAGTACCTTTCTATACCTTGTTTAATTTTTCTAAACCTTAAATCGTTCTCATCCAATCATATCTTCAGTTATAACTTTAACTACAATTTAAAACTAATTGAACATTACAAAAAAAAAAAATCTATTTATTTTTTATTATAAATATAAAACAAATTTGAAAACTCACCTTTCCAGCAGACACAGGCATTGGCTTGGGTGGGGGGTAGCCATGAGGAGGGTGCTGCATCGACATAGGGTGCATTCCAGGATGAACAGTCATTCCTAACGGTGGCCCACTTGTGGGGGGAGGAGGCGGATGGTGGTTCATCATAGCGTTCTGTTGCCTAACGGGTCCGTTAGCAGTATTCACTACACCACTTTTACACATATCACTTGGCATACTACACTGCTGAATGTTATTCTGAGGAGCACCATTGTTCATACACATCGGGCTGTTTATTGGCCTCATATCCATACCCATAGGGCTTGACATTGGTCCTGAGGAACACATAGGTCCGTTTCCAAGAGGTGAACCCATAGGGGAGACACAATTCATGGAAGAATGAGGCATCATAGGCGATCCTTTCCGAGACTGACCCATACAATCCATATTGAGAAGAGGACTACCAACTGTTGGGCTGCGATGTGGCATTGGGCTGCCCGGTGTAGGACCGCACATCATTCCAGGTCCACAAAGAGGACTTCGGTTCTGACCGATAGGACTTGATATCATGGGCGGCCCACACATACCCATAGGGCTCATAGGTGGTCCGCAGCCCATAGGAGAACCAGCCATGCCACCACAAGAGCCACCACCCATCATCATAGGTCCACAACTCATGTGCCTACTGCTCGACTGATGTTGTTGTGGAGGAGTATCATCAAAAGGATTAGAGGCTACAATTGTATCTCCATAACCTACAATACAAGTTAAGTATTAGAGTTTAGCTGATAGCAACATATAAATTACAACAAAAATTAAAATAATAAACCAAATGTTTAAAAATATATCACACAGATCACCCTTCAGATGAGATAAGATGTCCAAGATACTAAACACAAATCAGATCAGACTAAATACTGATGTTTAAAACTTAGAAACAATGTTTACTTGATTTAATGAATATTATCAATTAAAACTGAATAAAGGTGGTAAATACTTCAACACTATAATGATCAAGTTTACTTAATATTAACAATTTTTCAAAATACAAGCTATATTTAGGACTTTCCTAAGGAATATTTCCAAAATTAATAATAATCATACAACTAGACTAAGACATTTGTAAAATTATTAAACTTGGTAATTAATTATATCTTACAATCATACTTTTTAGACGGAGTAATCTCTAATTAGTGGAATAATAATTTTTATAGGTACTCTAATTGTATTAATTCCAACATATATATAGCACATGTCAAAAAGAAACATCATTAAATGAAATAAATGTGATCATTATAATGGTAAAGTGTTCATTAAAACTCAAAATTTTAGTTTGATATGACTGATTGATTTTATCTCTTATTTGTTAATAAAATAAATCAAAGAATCAACTTTCGTCTTAGTCGTATTTGAAATGAAATAGAATTTATGAACATCTAATAAGTATATAAATACATTTTTTAAAAAATTAGTTTATCTAAGAAGCAAATAGACATTTTGTTCATTTATGCAGTTACTACTTAATTTTGAAAACTAGTAAATATTACATCTATTTGTCTTGTCCTTTGTTATGTCATTGTGACAATTCTTGTTAAAAAACAAAACAAAGAATTGAGGTCTACTACCATTGCCTGTAATAACATTGAGAAAAAGTTATATATTTTGTTAAAGGCTAAAAATGTGGTGGTGGATGATGTTAAATATATGTAATGTAGGGTTACCTCCTCGGTAAAAATTTTAATGGTCATTCACAATTCACATACAATTCAGAAAATTCTGAGCTAATATGCAATGTAGAAATCAGGTACTTACACATTATTCTGTCCGGACCAGTTGTAGAGTATAAACTACCACAACATAATTATTATAATATTATTATTGCATTATGTCACAGTCAACAATTTCTGCTCACTACGCTCGTGTAGGAGTTACTTTAACCGCCATGAGCTTCAGTTGAGATCGTGCCTATATTTGCATAAATATGAATCAGTTCATGGTGTCGTATTATGTTCCACAGCTGATCTGGACAGAAAATAACTAATCCTCTATAAGCCATCTCAATTTAGTTTTCAACCTTCCAAAAGTAAGTTACAAACATCAACACACATTAAGATGCAGTGCATCTTTCTCATGCTTTCCTGCTCGGTGCTACGTCTAGCACAAGATATGCAACCATTGGGTAAAAAATAGTGCAATAAATGACTAAAATTCATAAATAAAAGGAAAATATCAGTTAAGCAGAAAATGATTCCATGAAAACTAGACAATTTCTTGGATTAGGAAAATCAACTCTAAGTTACTATTTCAGGACAATATCTCTTTAGTTTTAAATACTATACCATGTATTACCAACTTTTAAAATTTCCAAGATTATAGATCAAATGAAAATTTCAATTTATCGTCAATTCTTGTTTTGTTAACATTTTTTAAGGAGAGAATTTACACATAAAGTCATTTCTAGTTTAGATGGTAGAAGGTGTTTTGGAATCAATGAACCAATTGAAAAAATTGGAATCACGTTATAATATGAGCAATGAAATAAACCTAATCAGATTTTTTACAATTAAAAGTAAGCAAATAATTACTGCTAATGTGAACATCCAATATTTTATCTAGTACTAGAGGGAAGTCCCATCCTGAGAACAATCTTTATTATCATCTTCTCTCTTTCTTTGTTCTATACATTTTTTTTTAAACAGCTTTGTGTCCGAAGTTTTTGAATTTAAAGCATTATTAATCATTTCAGTTTCTTGAGATATAATAATAAATCAGTGGTATTTGTTAAGATAAAATTAGGGTTACTATAGAAACCTACACAGAATATTTACAAAATACATATGTCTTAAGTCCAAATCTTTGTTAGTACCAGGGACGTAGCAAGGCCCTGCTGAACTTTTGATAAGTTTGAAAAATTTGTACCCTCCTATACCAGGGAGAAGAGATTGAACATTATTATAGAATTTCTGTAAAAATACTTATTCTTTTAATTTAAGAACACTAAACTTCAATTTGAAAAAGGGTTATTTTGAAAATGAAAATGGTTTCATGGTTAATTTTGCAACCTCTTTGTACCTAAGCCATTGGCGACAGGCCATCTTGCCACCCTACAGTCCTGGTTAGTACTACAATTTAGGTGATTTTGGGTTTGTGTTATAGAGAATTACATTATATTTCAAATGAGTGGCTATTATCTTCCTGATTTTTTTAAATCCACCTTACGTCACATTAACAGGATTCAGAGAACCACTATTAATAATTCTAACTTCATACATGATTGCTTTTAAGATACTGAGAACAGTAAAGTCGGCAAGTAATTATGGATAAGTACTATCTGGTTTTCTCATAGTAATAAACTAATAAAATATATTTTACTCCATTTAACTAATGGATATACAATTATTATGATGGTACCAACGTTTTTTGCTGTTAGTTTCCATTCTGGAATTAGTTCAAATAAATATACATATGAATAACATGAAAGGTGCAAACAACAACATCTTAACTTAATTGTGATACTGATTTAACTAAGGTAATGTCAAGGCAATCGAAGGTAAATATCCATAAGACCAAAATTTAAAAATTTACTTTAAGTCTTCACTTTTAAACAGCTATTACAACCAACATAACTAACTAATATTTCATAATGATACCAAAATTAAGAAAATATTATGAACAAGTCAAACTTAATCGGACCTAAAACTATGAAGCAACGTTTACTGTGTTTAGAAAATAAAATACCAATTGAAAATTCACATTTCTTAAGGAATTAGAAGGAATAAAAAACCATGCTTTTCTCGGAGAAGTTATGGTTCACAGTCTAGGCAGCTAATGTCCATTCAGAATGAACTAATACTTCTTAATACTGGTTAAGAAATCTGTTAGGTTGGAAAAACACCTCAGAATGGCTAAAGATAAACAAACATTTTTTAGAAAATTATAGTAGAAATTATAATAATTTATTATATTATGTACATGGATATATAGAAATACAGAGGTAATTTTTGTTAGCCTGAAAATTTTGCCATACCAAATATAAGCCAATTACAGATACTTTTGGGGCCACATACAAAATAAAAAAATTGTGAATTTTCCCCCAAATTTAGAAATAACACTAGAAAAACAGTACATTTACAAGGAAAAACCTAACCGCATTCTTATGACAAGAGAGGAAGACATCAATACAAGTTATAGATCTTAGATTAGTATACTGTGTAACAATAGCAACAACATTAACACTATATAGAAGAATAAATATATCTAAAACATTGTGATTTCAAGTTGTTTTTTCATGGGCTTAACAAAAAGTGAGATTCAATATTTACTACTTGTCCAGCTTACTTCACAAGAAATGATCACAAAATAGACAAAATAGAACTCATTAACACCCACTTCATATTGTATTTGAGTTATCAAAAGCACCAGTGAATAATAATTAAATTGAAATTCCAACCAATTAAGCAAGTTGGAAATTTTTAAGTTGGACAACCTTCTACAAATTAATCATTTAAGTTTGTGATTTCACATTGCAGTATCACCTTAACAGTTACGTTTCTGGTAGCCATTTATATGTCAATACACAAATCACAGTAGTAGCCTCATGAATTTTTTTTTAGCTAAAAATAACTACAGGCATCTATAGCTGAGTTCAATTCTGCAGTTATTTATCAATAAACCATATCCTATTACTTATTTTAAAAAACGACAAAATATAGCACGAATATAACACTTTTCACCTGTTAGAGGAGGCGGGAGAAGATCTTGCATAACAGGAGGAGGTTGCTGGTTAGCTGCAGCAGCTGCGGCTGAATTGTTGTTGGAAGCTCTCCGTTTCTTTTTAGGTGGAGGAGGTTCAGGATTGGTCATCATTGGTGGTTTGAACTCAGTCATGCCCATACTAGAAATAACACCAATGTTTAAGACAGTAGTAGCTTAAAATTTAATTTTTTTCCCTTACGTAATGATATACCACAATAATGAAAATGAATATATAAACAGATATGTATGAAATTCACAACTTGTATAACAAAAAGGATCATATATAACCAATAATGAAAAAATGAAAATTGCAATAAATAATTTCAATACAATTACTCTAGTCATACATAAAATCAAGAAATATATTACTGGAATTAGCCTTATCAATCAAATATTCAAATGAAATATTGAGCAAAACACAACATAATCAAAGTTCGAAACCTTCCAATTTATAATTATCACACTAAACTTACAGAAAATGACCAGTAAAATATATCAATTCACTTCACATTGAAAAACGTCCATTATTTTTTTTAAAATAACAGAATCACCATACCATGGAATATCATATAATGATTTGGTAAAATGATGACTTACATCAACACAAAGTTTTATCACCTGATTAGAAGAACAGATACACTAAGCATACATACCCACAATTCATTTTTTCATCCGGAAAGAAAGGGGTTCTTGTCATGTGAGGATGAGGTTCCATCCCTGGACAGGGAGGATAATACATTTGGTTGCGCCCCCTTGGCATGCTAGATACAGTAACATTGTTACGTTATTAATAACTTCAAACTGGCATATAACGATATGATAAATATAGAGAATACTAATCTAAGATGCACATAAATATACTTAAACTGATGTATACCTAACATAGGGTGCCATCCCTCCAATATTATGGCTCATTTCACTTCACTTTATTCTCATCGCCCAGCTAAAATAACAATCGCTCTTCTCCGACTGCATTGGGCGACAATGCCTGGACACGTCCTGCCAATACAAAATTGCATATTATTATATAAGAAGTGAGTTTGAAGAAATAGTAAACAAATGGTAAAATTGTAACAAAAATAAACGATAATTCTAAACAAATGTTGTTTTTTTTTAAGTGTCTAAATATCTCAATACTCACATATCTTAAGACTAATTCTGAAAACTTACATAAAGTATTTAAGGGCCCTATCATAATTGAAGGGCCTAACTGAATAGAACAGTATTACATTCCATAAATGGCCTTGCGCTGATTAGGCTGGTGTTCCAGACAGACTGAACTTAAATGACATGTTGTCCTTCCCAGTTCATGGAACCCATTCTTACACACATGACGGGTGCGTCGATAAGTTTTAAAGTTCTATAAACGAATCGTTGTATGAAACAGTCACAAGATTGATTAACACCACCGTTATTCCAAAACACGGGAAAAGAATCTAATTTTGGTTACTCTTATAGACAAATAAAAGGGAAAAATACTTGGCTAGCGGCTTGATATTTTTGACTATAAACAGCACCATAGAGGAATACTTTTCGGTCCCAAATTTCAGATTATTTTCACAAAAATGATGGTTTTGTACTTAAACGACAACGGAATGGTGTACACTATACATAAATTTTGATTAATTTAACACTAATTTCATCCTATAAAACCATAATAACAATAAAAATAAAAATAAATAGAAGGGAATAATTACATATTATTTCATACCTCTATGCACATAGTTGGACAGCAGCGCTCAACGCTTCTAGCGGAAGAAATGAAAGTTAAAGTTGAATTTTAATGTGCTTTATTTATGGTATTTTGTTAGACCTCGATATGGATTATTTTTGTATCAAATTAATTTTTAAACTAAATCTTGAATTGATTTGCCAGTCTTACATTATACTGTTAGTGTGATTGTTACAATTAATTATCCGTTAGATAATGATAATTGGTTATGATTTGATTTTTTTTTTTCATTTTTTAATGTCAGCTCAGAAAAAAAAAAGTAGTTTAACTTACGAAACCAGATTTTTTAATTAAACCTCAACTATGCACCTGCAGGGATATCTTTATTTTCGAACAGAAATAAAGTTTCCTAAAATTATTTCAACTTTGTTTTGGCTAATTTTGGAATTAAATTAATTAAATAAAGTTTATAATTAAATTTTGTTCCCAGTGTACTTGTATCCATAATTATAATCTCTGTTTACTGTGAAGAGATGTTTTAAAAATTTAATTTACTCATTCATGATCTCTATTTATAGAATTATTGTTCTGGATTTGTATGTCTAATATTTAAAAAATAATAATAGCAGAAATATGTCATTCTTTGTTTTAAACACTTTTAATACAATTTATATAGATATGTATATATTTTGTTGGTTGTTATTTTAGTGATTGCTTCTTTTTCTAATGAATCTTTTTAAAACTGGGTAATTATTGTAGAATTTCTAATTTAAAGAATTATTTTATCCTTATTGATACCCTTAATGTGTACCATGTTCTAAAATAAAAGTGATTTTTACTCATATTTAGGTAGTTAATTGTTTAAATACAGAATTGTTTTTTTTTAATCATTTGACATTTGGTATTTTCAAGTGTGATTAAATTGCCTGTTGTCCACTTTTCATTATTTCTTTACACATCTGCAATAGGTTATATGCACTAAATAATTCCATTGATTTTTCATTATAAAACTGAATCTCAAATAAAATTTATATAATTATACCTTTTTTGAATCATGTGAAACCTTATTTTGAAGTATAACACTGTGCACGATCATGGTACTGAGGTACCGAGCACCAGGTTGTTTGTATTCTTCAAAATAATAGTGTTAATATTATTATGGAAGTGAAGTCTGAAAATTATTTTAACCTATTCAAATTAAATTAGTAAAATAATGATAATGAATAACTTGTTAGTAAAGTTAACATTAAAACTTTTATTTGACTCACCATTGCTGTACTAATTATTGTTAATGGGCTCTTCACTTCTAATGCATCGGTTTGAACTATGAATTTTTATATTACATTTGAATGATTCCAACCACAAAACATCAAGTTCCTAAAACACCAGCAATCAACTCACCAGTTAATATTTTGCCAATTTAGGCATCACCAGGACAGAAACTACTATATAATAAACAATAGTTTGTGTTTGGTGAATTGTCGAGTTGTCTGTTAAGGTTTTTAATAGTATTTTAACCAGAACATCTTACCTCTGGGTTCAAAAAAAGTAACCTTTTTGTTTAACATATTTATGGTTCCTAATTTAGCTTGTTGACAAATCTGTTTGCTTATTAAAGTATGGAACTTAAGAATACTCTCTTGCCATTGATGTTTGTTAATAAATTGTTCTTTGATGTTACTAAGAATTTAGTCCAGAATGCATTGGTGTTCATAAAGTTTTAGTAATATGGAATTTAAGTAAATATGAAGTTTTTTTTTCTTTTTATTGTAAACATATATAATCAGCTTAGTGTCAATACGTCTAAGTCCAAATTTGCGGAGTGGAAGAATTTGTTTACTGTTGATTTAATATTTCATAGCTTGATGACTCTTAACATAACCGCCTATGTCTAGTTGTGACATAGACATAGGTGGCTTTTTCTCGGAGATAATAAGTTAAGAAGTGTTTAATCTTAATCAAACAAAACCTTCTAATTTGAAATTTTGTTGCTTAGAAGATTTTGATAGCTTATTTTCTTTCTCTTAGTTTTTATTGTAACCAGCATACTTTTTGCTTGTATTGATGTTATAAAACTGCATTTATAATATTTACTATAGAGTTATATTGTAGTAATAAAACATTTATCTGACAATGTTATGCATTTTTTATTAAATTTGAATCAGGAATGTTATTTCTGATCTTAACATGACACATTAAATTTTTAATCAATAATATTTTTATTTTTTTAAATTATATACCTAGACTTTATAACATTATTTTATGATCCATAATACTCCAGTTGAGAAGATGTATTAAATAATTTGTAATGTGCTTTAGAAATCAATCATTTTATGATGATAGAATTAGATTTTTCCCTGTAGAATAAGTATCTCCAACTTCCTGCAAGACAGTTCCGTCCCTTGGCTTATTGAGTTATGGACACCTATTTAAATACTTATAAAGCTAAAATTATTAATGTTGGTTTTAAAAAAATTCAAACTGTTTCACAAAAAATGATTTCTATCACCAAAAAAAAAAAAATTATGTTTTGAGTAACTTGAAATCCATACATCTACTCAAAGATTATAGCCACTACTTTAAAAGATAAATGAATTCTCTAGAAAAGAAAACAAATATTATCTACATCAGACCAGTATTAGCAGAAATTCGAACCCATTCATTCCTTGGATGGAACTCCATTCTAGTTTATAGATAAAATAAAATATTGTTCTTATTTTTTATTTGTTTTTTTGAATAGATATATAAGTTAAGAAGTTTATTTATTTTATTTAGCTCTTCACTTTCTCCTAATGCTACTGTCATCGTAATCACTTTTTATGACTACATTTTTCTCTCTAACAAAGGCTTTTAAAATGAAAAATAATGGATTCATTGTTGAATGAACAATATTAAAATAGTGTTACTGTCTTCTCCAAAATTTTTATAAGAGTTCGAATTTTTCATTGAAATCTTAATCTAGAAAATTGTGAACTAGAACTGATATTTTTAAGCTCATACAACTACCCAAATAGATAGATATTTGCACTTTTGGTTTGTTATATAGGATTACAGAGAAAGGTCATCTGAATGGCCAAAAAAAATCCTAAATTTAAGTCAGCAGATAGTTGGGATTAGACATTGGCAAGCAATCTGGAAACACTATTGGTACAAAAAATATAATTATATTCTTAAATTTAAATCAATGACAATATGACCTGATTTATAGTGTCTTTATTTAAAAATAGATACAGGAACTTCATTAGTGTTTAGTGGATTGATCCCCATCTGAAATTAACAATTTTAAACAGCTAATTATTCCAGTAATTAGATATTAAAAAATAACTTAAATAGTTTTTTTGATAACTAATCCTATGTTTTTTTTATTTATACTGTGTTGCCAATTCTGTAATTTTTGAGTTTTTTTAGAATTCAATATAAGTGGGCCCATTCTGGTTCTTAGTTTTCTGGAAGTTACAGCTGTGTGAATTTTGCTGCAACTTAGACCATCTCATATTAAAAAAAAAAATTCAATACATTTTTTTTAATATGTGATTACTGGATTAATTTGTTGTGTCTCGACTTGTTAATTTTTAGTCCTATTTAAATGGATCAATCCCCGAACCATTAAATGAAATTATTAATGTATTCTTTTAAATACAGGTAGTATTAATCGATCATTTTTGATCATGTAAAGATTTATTTTTAGTTTTAGAGGATGATGAAAAATAAATCTTTTGTTTTTCCTTATTCGAATATAAGTTTTTTGTTTTGTTTTTAGACTATCTGAAGAAACAGAACATTTTTTAAATATGTATATTTTTCATTTACTGATTGCATGTAAAATATTCTTTTTCTTTAACAATTGTGGATTATGCCAGTACAAGGCCTGTAACAAATGTTACTACAGATGATTTAATTAACATTTTTTAATGTAACTAATATCTTTTCAATTCCGTAAACTCACTTCTGTTATCCTGCTTGCCTAATACTGTGTCGCTCCCTGTCAAAAAAGAAAGAAAAAAAGGTCAAGCTGTACAGATATCAAAAGTGTGGGTAGTATTTATCCTAGGTATTATAGTAAATTTGTGCCAATGGTTGTAGGGGAGAAAAATGCTTATGTTAATTAATTTCTCTAGTTCATACAAGTATCATTTGTAATTAAATTTTCATACTAGCATTTATATCATAAAATATTGAGATACTTAAATTTAGGACCATGTTTACAATATTTTATACTTTCAAAAATTTTGTATATTGTTTTATTTTTTCATGAAATACATTTATATTTTGATATTTTAATAATTTTATTCAATTTATGTTATAATTTAAGCAGTTTTTTGAGTAAAATTTGAACAAACAGAAGAGGCATCTCAGAGATCATATGGGACTCTCATGTGCAGCTACTAAAATGTTGCAATTGTCAAAATGGTTTTGACAAATTATTCCTACATTGGAGATGAGTAATGATAAATAGGCAAAAATGCGATAAAAACTGGAAGAACAATATTTGTAATTATTATTAGGTGAAGATAAAATTTAAAAAGATTATTGTTTTCAATAAAATTGAAAAACAATAATGAAAATAGAAAAACTTGTCTACAATAGTTTAGAAATGGAGTAATGCTAGGGGGAATGAAATAACTGTAATGGTATATGAAAATAGATAAATAAATACTCTATGAAATGAATATAGAGGGGGGGATTTAGGTAAAATAGTCTTAAAGTCAATTTTACTGTACTTACCTCACCCTTTGTATTCTTCTATTTTGTTTGTTTGTTAGATTTTGAAAGAAATAATAACTGGTCTTTTCTGTTCAATTTAATAAAACTTGAAGGTACTAATAATAAATTATTTATAATGCTTTATACTCTGCATTCAAAATCTATGAAATTTATTTAATTTTTGTGAGTACATTTTATGTTAGTCTTGGATAATTAAGATTTTTCAATTTTATAAAAAATACTTTTTTTTTTGTTGAAAGGCAATAATCATTTCTATGAAAATGCCTTTCTACATTAAACTTATATTATCAGTCAAAAGTCTTTTGGTCATTTATGATGCCGGCTGTAATAGATCTGATCTTCCCTCTGAGTGCTTGTTCAATAATGTAATTTTTTGTAACTGTTCTGTTCTAATATTCTTTAAAATTATGTTCATGCCTCATGATTACCACACATGAAGCAGAGAAGGGGTAATCATATTTCCTGTAATGTGTTTCTATTAATAGTTGTGGAAGCCCCATTGCTTTAAAACTAAATTATTATTTTCATTTAATATGACAGGAGATTGCAGAATATTGAACTTTATTTTTTATGAATATAACCTACACTCGATCCAATACTAACATAACTCAAAAGTCTATCTTTTATGTTAAACTGATTTCAAAGATTTTTACTTTATTACTTTACTATTATTTATACTATACTATTATTATTATTATTTTTACTATATTTTACTTTACTTCTACAGTAGCCCTTTCATACTTGGATCTAATAGTTTGAGCTGTGTATATTAAGAAAAGTATTGGAGATAACCCCAACCCCCCAGGGTACTCAAGTGAGTGGGATTTTTCCGGATACTACTTCAACGAGTCGAACCCTTAACCTGAGGAATGCTGCAGGACTGATCTCAATAGAGTTTGTTGTTTTTTTTGGTCTCATATAAAACCTTTTTTTTTGTTGTCTTAAACCTTTTGGTCATCAATGCCTACAGTTTTTTTATAATTATAAAGCTACACACAGACACGTGCACACATTGTACATGATTCCAATTTAAAAAGAAAAACTTTAAATTAAGGAAGAGCTATAATTTTAAAAAGACCCATAATCTTAGCACAGACCAATGTCCTGTCTAGTTTTAACATGGTGAGCCTATCTGAACCCCATGATGTACAACTAAAAGATCAGATTATATTTAAATTTTTTATTGCTGATAACCTTAGGTAGATTTTTCTTTTGTCAGTCTTTTGACAGTTTGATTTTTGAAACTAAGTAATAAATTAGTTTGCGTTGGTTATGATTTATCATTTCAATATTCTATTTTATTCAGCATTCACTGTCTTTTGCATGCATTCCCATGATCTAACAACATTCAGAGCACTACTTCATAATTTTGAATTTAAGTGAACTTGGCAGGAAGAGAGAAACTGATTGCACATGAAATATCAATGAATTTTTTAGTAGTGGTAAGTGAAAATACCTTCCGTATTTAATCTTTCTTTATTGAGAAAATAATGTTTCATGGCCATTGCCACATATTCAGGTGTAACTAGCACTGTAGTCTTCATCTTCAACCTGATATTGTCATTATATTACTCCTTACTTGGTCTAATAGTGTACCTATTTAGAAAAATATATTGTCTTAAAATTCTTTTAAACTTACATTAAGACATATTGTTTACTTAAAAAGTTAATAGATTCTTCTATAGCTTCATTTTCAACCCGACAAATTGTCTTAAGGAGAAGACTCTCCTGATGTTTTTTATGAAGTAATTTGTTTTAATGGAAGTTTTATGTAATTCAAAGACAGTATTGATTCCCCAATAGAGAGAATATTAGACTAAGTCAAGAGAGGAGTACTATAACAAAAAAAATCAGGATGAAGGAGTAGACTGCAGTGCTAGTTTTACCTGCAAATGGGGCAATGTCCACTAAACGTAGTTATTAAATAGATGATTTTCTGAATGAAGAATGGTTTCTGATTTTCTGAATGAAGAATAGGGAACATATTTCCACTACTCCCTTCTAGATACATAAAAATCATCCAGTCATAATATCTAAATAATACTACAAATTTTTGTTTCATGAGGGTATGTATTAACAACATATTAAAAATTAATTTAAATTTTACTTCACAATCTTATTCAAAAGGTTTTCATATTCATCCAAATCTCAAAAACATTCTAGAAGTCTGAATTTTTACTTTGATCATAGAGTAATTACAATTACAATTTATTAGTTTAATAAATACAGGTTATCTCCAGTTTGCACAAGCAGTATTCAATTTCAGTTATTGTTAGTTGAATTTGATGAAAAAAGTACATTTTTTTATTGTATTTCAGTATTAATTTCTTGATATATGGGTAAGCAAAGTGCAGTATTTTTGACATAACAAAGTCTAAAATCTACTATGTAAAGTAGATTGTGTTTATATTTTCTGTTATACAAATCTGCAATTTTTTTCTGAACACATGATCTGCTAAATAAATGGAAGATTATTGTTTGTATAAGATATCAAAAAATCTTTTGCACATATCACACAACTTTCTCTTACCACTCTACTTTGTGATAAGTCAATCCTTGTACATTTCAAAACAGCAATTTCTTTATTATTGAGAAGGGCAATGATCCACTTTATTATTTGTTTTGTATATAGGTTGGTGAGTAGAAAATTTATATAATAATCTTTAATTAATATGTAATAATCTTAATTTATTTCCTCATTTAGCTAATTATGAAATATTCTTTCATATTTTATATTTATTCATTGTTTGTTACTACTAACAATGAAATATTATTTTTTTCAGATAGTTAAAATTAAATGTACTTGTTTGTTTAGTGCCACCAAACTTCATTGATCATCGTCATTTATATTTTATTTAATTTTGCTTATATTCGTTTAATTTTATTTATTTTTTAGTTTGATTATTTTTTTTTTTTTCTTCCGTTCAATGTTATATTTTTGTCAGTAAATGTAGTGATTTTAGAAACTGAAGCACTAATTCTATAGTAATATTAAATGTACTTTAAAGGAAGCTTTTTTGAAAAATCGACATATAAATCTTGTAATAATATTTAAATAAAGATAAGGCCTAGTTTATATTGAAGACCATCTAATTTGGAAGTGATATAATAATGAGTATAATCAAAACCATCATAGCCGTATTTTAGAAAATGGTAAAAATGTGTATAATCTATGATATAAAGTGGGCTCTAATGGCAAGCTGATTTAAACAAAAAAGTTGTTTGAATTAATCCTATTAATATTCCTACCTTAAATTTTCATTATTGAGCTAGGCTGACATACACAATTTTGTGGGACTTAGCTATTTGGAATCAGAGGACCTTAAAACATGTGTTTCTGTTGAAAATTCAGATTCAAAATTGTTCACGATGGCAATTTAGCCTTTAACCGTTTATTTTTTGTATCGATAGCTAAGTGAAAGTAGCTATTCCTGCTTTACCCACACAAAGCAAAATATGGGTGCTTCCTACTCAAAATTTACAATTGAATACTCAGAATAAGAGAAAAATTTCTCTTTAAACCTAACTTTTGTCAAATACAATTATCCCACCATTTTTAAAACCATCCAAATTTAAAAGTGGAAAAAAAAAGAACTAAAGAAGAGGAGAAATTAAGAAAAAAAAAATCTCTGAAAAGCAAAAGTGAGATTTTTGTATGAAACTATCTTGAGTTTTACTACTGTTCCTTAATTTTGTTTATGAGGGTAAGTTAAACTGTAGTTTAATGTTTTATTTGTTATAATTAAAAAAAATAATTTTTTTCTCTCTTTGATATGATTTAAATTTTAATTCACTTTAATTAAATTTTGGTCTGGAAAACTGTATCTCAGGAGCAAAAATTTGGGTTTTTGGAAAATTGTATCTCAGGAGCAATTGAATGTAAATTGCTCCATAAGAACTCAAATTTATACTACTTAAAAAAGTTTTATTTATTTTTATCATGCAGTAGATAGCTTTAAAGAAATTGAAGACAGCAAAAATTTTAGGCCTTTCAGTTTTCCAGCCTCAATTAATTGTGTTATTTATCCTCATTTTGTAAAACCAATAACAATCTTTATTAGCATGATTTTTTTTTTTTTAATTTAAAAACCAATACCACATATTAAAAAACAATTCAAGATAGAGCCAATGAAACACATCTTGCATGTTTTGATTTTCTTGATATTAAATGTGCCAAAAGGGTACTAACAATTAACCTAAAAATTCAAAATTCATCTTTTGGTTATTAGATCTACCTGTCGCTTATTTTTTCCTTATATCTCCTCTAATATAGAAAAATTGGACATTTTAACTGATTTACTCTTTTGTTTGTTTCTTTCTTGAAGTAGTTATGGCATTGCATTGGTGTGTCAAATAGGCCAATCCCCGTTAATGTGAGATTTAAAATGAAATTAGCTACTGTCTGAAGCAGTTGTTTTTAAAATGGAAGAAGTGTAATATTATCATTAATTTGTTGCTTATAGAACCTTTTTTTCAATCAGTATATGGTTGGTATGTTATTCTTTGTTAAACTAAGAAAATTAGTGTGTTATCATTTTTAATCTTACAAATTCAAATTTTTTTATTTAAAAACAATAACTTATATTGTAGCAGATAAACAGAATAAATGTTGACCTCCCTAACGCTTAAATGTAGAAAGGTGTAAAAAAAAAAAGTACTAGGTGATTATTTTGAAATATAGGGTTGATTTTCCGCAAAAGCATCATAAACAATCTGTATTTACATCAACATGATATATATGACATTTAGGTTACAAATATAACATTCAAAAAATATTTACAAAGGAAAAAAAAGCGGCATCCAAACAATTTTTATGACAAAAAGCTCATGGAAACAATTCAGTGTTGTCATATTACATATGATTTAGAATATGTTATATTTTTAGGTTTGAAATATTATGTGTAAAATATGTGAAAGTAAGATCATTTTAATTTTTTACAATAATATTTGTTTAAATGAGCTGAATCAGCATAAAATTTGTTTATAATGCATCTATTTTCAATGTGTACAACTTTTTTTTATACAGTTGGCATTAAAATTAACTAACAATAAAAAATAGCATACAAGAAGAAAATATTCAGGTACAGGCACAAAAACAGCTAATCGAAGGTTGTATTAGAAGAACAAAACAACAATCTTAGGAAAACGCTTGCTCTAGTTTATGGTAATAGATACATCTTATATATTTTAATCTACAAAATTTACAATATGTAATAGATTTCAAAAATAATGTATCATTTTCTTAAGTTTTTAAGCTGATAAATAAATACAAACATGAATATTATTTACATAAAATTGATATTTTTATACAAGAGTACATATTTCTGGTGGTGTCGGAGTCCTGTTGGCCATGTCCAAATTTGTCTGAGGTAACAGTCCTGGGCTTATACTTCCGCTATTGTGCACCAGAGAGGAGTGTATTATTCTCGGATTATTTTCGGTAAAAGACTGATCTTGTGACAGAGCTAGCCTTTGTTGCTGCGCCAAAGCTCTCACTGCATTTGTCTTCTCCTATAAAATAAAAATAAATAGTTTAATTGTTATGAAAGTGATCATTACAATCATTATATAAATAAAATCAAGTTGCTAATTTACAGTAAAAATATGGAAATGGAAATAAAGGCATAAATTGAATATATATTTTGAACAGTTATCAAGTTATCATGCAATAACAATAAAACTATAGTTAAATTTAAATTTTGTCACTTAAAAATCAATATGGATATCAATACCAATGGGGATTGGAAAAAAAAATCACTAAACCCTCTAATCACAGAAATAGGAAATTACACTAAAACCAGAACCCTTCGATATGAACCAAACATATATTAATGTAAATATAAATCAATGATATGTATTTTATTCTATTTAATGTTACGCATTATATTTTAATTCATTTTTTTTTCCTTCGGTTTGTTTTACCAAAAAGTGAAATAGAGTAATTATGTAAAATGTAATTAGTATCAAGAAAATTCTATTTTATAAGGGGGTATCCAAAAATAATATGGTAAATATTGCAGGTTACACATTTATGCCATAAAAAAAAAGAAAGTAAAAGTATACCTTTTGCCATAGAAAAACATTGTGAACCATAGCGCAGCCACAAAATATTATGCCAAGGCCAATAAGGACACTGGTGATCACTGCAGGAGTAGAATGGAATTGGATGAATGTATATAGAATGATCCCTGCAACATATTAACAAATTGTTATTATTATTTAGGCATTTCATCATTATCTGGATAGAAAGTTATACACTAAAAAAAAGAAGTTTATTGGCTTGAATATAATTATATAGATTTAAAAAATGTAATTAATATATTTATATGGGTAAAAGCCTTACTTAAAAACAATATTTAAAACCATCTAAAAATATGTAATGCTTTGCTTTAATAGTGGTAAGAAAGCAGTTTTGACTTTATTTTCAATTAAACCTAATATATATGTTATAGCAGACTGAGATTACTTTCTCTGCTGTCTTCTAATAGATTGTCCAAAAAATAGCAGGGTTGTCATAAAGTAACCCCAGCTGACGGTGAATTTATGGAATAGTTCAAACACAAAATAAAAAAATATTATTTTTGTCAGATGTGCCATTTTACAACAATGAAGTGACATATTGATTTTGGCTGTATATTATTTATTTTGGAAGTGTATAGCTCAGTGGTAAGGCACTAAGCTACTAAATCCAAGAATCCGGCTGTGGCAGATAATTATTTTCATTTTCATAGTAACTGTGAGTCAACCGTGTGGGTTCCCTAATCTCATTGAATGGGCACCCTTAATTGGGTAAAATCTGGAGGTCAGAGTGATTCTGGCCAAATCATCACCTTGTACTGTTGGTCTAGTAACAGTACTTCTTTGCAAAAGCCCTGACCCTTCATGAGTTGTATTGGTACATATTTAGTTTAATTATTTATTTTAGTTAGTTTATATTTTTGAGTTTATTGTCGTTTGTTGGTACATTAAATTAGTTCTTAAACCTGTTGATGAATAGGTTAATATTGAATACGATGAAATATACATCTTTATTCACTTCACTTTTCTTTTCTATTTTACTCATTTTGTCAGGAATGAGAGGAAAAACTTGGATAGACATTTCCCAATAAAAAACATTCTCTGGTTGAATGGACTAAAACATATTCTCATTGCAGGAATCTGTGATGTAATGGAACATTTGACATTATTCAATGAAGATTATGGATAGATACATAACATAAATTAACAAGTATCCTTTTTAAAAAAATATTTTTGAGCAGTCAATTAATTATGTTATCATTAAAACACATGAATATTGATCACCTGTAAGGAATACAGGAATTGAGACAAAAAATCCTCCAACAGCACATATTCTTGTAAAGGCAGATTTCTTCAGGTACTTATTTGTTCTGTAACAAAAAAAGCAATAGTAAATAAACAAATTATACAAAAATATACCTTAATATATTATATTGCTGCTCTTTTTGAATAGTTTCACATCTGACAAACAAAAGTTTATTTTTATTTTTTGTTTGAGGAATCCCATAGATAGTACCATACACTGGTAATAATTCTAATAGATTTAAGAAAGCCTGTAGAACAACCTCAGGAAAGAAAGTAACCACAGTATATGGTACTATCTTTGGAATACACCCAATTACAAAAATAAACAAAATTTTTTGTAGGCTTTGTCATTCACCATTCAAGAAAATCAGTGACATGTACATTTACAGCACAGGGCATGATACTGACTATAACCGACTTAACAAGAACACATAATACTTCATAAACAAATATTTAGTGATAAATGACATGCAGCTGCCAAGAACTGTCCCAGACACATTTCATTATATTTAAAATGACTGTTCATCTTCTGAAAGAAACATGAATAATTGAATAAGAAGTCTAATTTGTCATTGGCATGTCAAAAATGGCAGCTTGCTAATTTTCTAATATAAGTGGATAATAAACATTGACAAAGCTAGATAGTGCCATAGTCTAATGTTGGGGGGGGGGGTCATAATAGTATCATTTGGTGTATCTTTTGAAATTATTTTAAGTTTCTAAGCTTTTACAGTTTTATTCGACCAGAAATTTCAAATAATTTCCATTTCCAAAGGGACTTCTTTTTACGGATTCTAATGGTAAATCCGATTTCAAGACGAATTCATATCAAGTACTTTTTATATCGGACGTGTCTTGAGGCATAAATCGTCAATTACCAAAAACAATCTTGTTTTTTAGAACAAAATTGTTTGAGAACCCAATTTCGTATCAGAATCCGGCATAATAATTTACCAATTTAAGAGGCGAGGTTCTCTACATCCGAAAGCCTCAACAATGCATGTTAAATATTTTTTTCTCATCCTTTTATTAATTTTATTATCTCCAACAAAAACCAATACATAATACAAAAATGAGAATATTTACATAATAATAGACATAAATATTTTTTCGTTGCCTGAAGGGCATTTTAAGGTAGGTTGTGAGATCTGATGTGTGCAGGGGAGAACTGTGGCCCTTACTCGCCGTCTGCGTTGTTTTTAATAGGTAAGATAGGAGGTGAATTAACAGAAAGAAAGATTGGCGAATTCTACAAGCTGCGAATACCTGTAATAAATCTCGTAGAATTCCATTTCGTAAAGTATTCGCTTTTGGTTTTTGCAAGAACGGATTTTCTCTAAGTAATGTTTTCACTTACAGTAAAGAGTTTTGCCAGTTCTACAGGTATTGGCTTCAGATCCTGTCGCAAGTAAGGATAATATAGGAAGGAGACGGTTCTAGCGTGGCTAGCAGATAGTAGTAGTGTCGCTCCATGTTTTTCCATTTTCTACACCATTTCTAGGCAAATTATTAAAAATGGTTTATATTTTTTGGTAATTTATGCTTTCAGGATGCGTTGGATCTAAAATTTGCCCGTTATGAATTGGTCTTTAAGTCTGATTTTTTCGCAATATTAGAATTAAAAAAAAATTAAAAACTACATAAAAAATATTCATTGGAATTTTTTAAGGTAGATGAATTTTAAAACCATTATAATTATAAAGGAAATAGGACTAAGTAGCCAGCAGAGAGGTCCCTCCTCATAGTACAAGAGCCGGGAAGAAAAAAAGGCAGTTATCTCACCCCAATTTTTGATTACTTCAATAAAAAATATGTATAATTATTAGTCAAAATTGATGAGTATGCCAAGTATAGGTAGGGGGATTAAAAAATGCCGGCTGTTTCAAAACCTTAAAAAACACTAATTTTTCATTCGGAGCTCTATATCTTAAAAACTACCAACAACACTAGAAAATCTAAGAGAACATTATTTAAAGAAGAGTAAATTTGCTGAAATATCAGCCCTAAAAGACTTATTTACGTTCAATAGTTCTCGAGATAAAGCTTCTAAAAAACCAAAATTCCTTAAAAATCTACAGAAAGATTAGTAGTTAGTTAATTTATTTTAAGAAATCTATATCTCAGGAACTGTGTGACATACAGATGTCTATTAGCACTCAAATTAAAGCTAGTTTAATGGACTATAAAGAAGTTTATGACCTTTACCTTCGTAGGAATAGTACTTTTCATGATATTTGCTAAAATAAATTGATTTATAGTTGTGCGGACAATAAATTAGATTTACGAAAAACTTTATTTCAGAAACGATTGGACATACTGGTGTCTGCCAGCGCTCAAATTAAAGCTAGTTAAATTTACTACAAAATAGTTAATTATGTTTATCTTTGTAGGAGTAGTAGTTTTTATTTATGTTATTTGACAAAATAAACTCACAAAATGTTAATTTTTAGTTATTCGTATAAAATGTTGGATTTTTGAAAAAATATATCTCTAGATCCATAAGACGCATATATGTCTGCCAACACTCAAAATAAAGGAAATTTCTCTTACTATAAAGTAATTTATGACACTTATCTTCGTAGGGGTAGTAGTGTTTATGATATTCACATATAAATATAAATTTGGCAAATGAAAATTTGTCCGAATAACTATAAATCAATTTATTTTAGCAAATTTCATGTAAACTACTACTCCTAGGAAGATAAACATCATAAACTACTTTATAGATCATTAAACTAGCCTTAATTTGAGTGCTAATAGACATCTGAACGTCAAATGGTTTTTGAGATATAAATTATTCAAAATAAATTCACTAACTACTGCTCTTTCAGTACGTCTCAAACAACATTTTTATGAAATGTTGCTTTTTAAAAAATTATATCTCGAAAACTATTTAACGTAAATAACTCTATTAAGGCTCATATTTTAGCAAATTTACTCTTCTTTAAATGATGTACTCTTAGGTTTTCTTGTGTTGTTCCTACTTTTTAAGATCTAGAGCTCCGAATGAAAAATTAGTTTTTTTTATCACTTTGAAACAGCCGGCATTTTGTATTCCCCCTACCTATACATGGCTGACTCATCAATTCTGCCTAGTAATTATACATAGTTTTCATTAAAGTAATCAAAAATTGGGGTGAGATAGCTGCCTTTTTTCTCCTCTTGTACTACCACTTCGTAATGAACCAAAGGCTGTCTAATATTTATATTTGAAGGAAACTTCAATGTTTAATTTACCGAGCCAATAATTAATAATCCATTCATGTATTCATTATGTATTTCATTTCAGTTCAGTTCATAAAAATCCACGTCCAAAAATAAATTCACGTCACAAAAATTCGCGTCCAAACTTTAAACCCAGTATTGAGGATAATGAAGAAATTAATTTATCTTGTTCCTACTGGCATGAGCCGAACGAATATGGCAGTCAAAATGAATAATATTCTCTACATATTGTTTTTAATAAATTATACCTTAATGATTTAACTTTTCATACTATCAAGTTAAGACTAGTGTAGTAATAGGCACCACAAAAAACAAGTACTTTTCGGATTATTTTTGATAAAGTGATTTTAAAACAGATTTAATACAAAGCGGAGGTTCCACGGTCACGGTGATAGTTACAGTGATAAGTGCTAACAACTATAAAGCAAATCTTAGATAATACGACAGCAGGTTACACGGTCACTATGACTGTGATGGCGTTCACTATCACAATTACTGTCACCACGAAACTCTAAGGAAAGATGTGAAAGATATCAATTAACAGATGCGAACGAATTGGACAAACATGTTTTAATAATTTGAAATGTGGACCTGGAACTAGGAGGTCAAGGTCACCTCCACTATCCCTCGCTCGACCGACAGTTCTATATTATTAAACATTAATTTAATAGTATTTCAATAATTAAAAAAAAAAAGATTCAATTGCTTTTAAGTTCATAATTTACTATAAAACATTGCACTGAAATTTTTTTGGTATTTTCTTTATTATTTGAGATTTACAACTGTATTCAAACTAAAAATACTTTTTTTTTGTGAGATTGTGACATTCGATGTCATTAGACATTGTGAAATTGATTTTTCGAAAAATTATTTTTAATTATTGTCATTAATCCATTTACAGTATAGTTAATCCCAATATATTTTTGTTTTCAATCCTTCTCCGCCGGACCCGCCCCGCTAAGACCCCCGGAAGCGACAGTCCTATATTACTTTTGAAGTATTAGCTTAAAAAGGGAAGGGGAGACATTAAGATAGTTTAATCGAGCAATATTTAAAAAGCACCTGAAATTGAAAAACGACATGTCACAATCTCACAAGAGGAGATCATAACAACCGAAAAAAGGCAATCCAATTAACAAAATAGTTTGTACTTTGGTACTAAAAATACATAACAAACTCCAGCGGCAGGAACTTCAAAACTCACTTAAACCAGACAGCTACCAGTTAGTACAGGCCAACCTTCATTGAAAAGGATCCGTTGGGAGTTTGCTCATGCATTTCGAGCTGAAGGCGATAGATTAAAGAAATAATAATCATACTGTAAGTAGGAATATTTGGAATTTTCTGCCGGTGAAACTTGTTTTTTTATCCAGCACCAAAGCATGAACTATTTTGTTAAATACGCAATAATAATAATAATAATAATAATTTATTTACGGGGAAACTCCCATACAAATAGAGTTAGCCTGTAAAATACATAAAATAAATAATCACTGGTAGTAATTTTACAAAAATGGTGAGTTACACATCATTTATATAAACTAATAACGAACAATATACCCAAGTTGGTATTTTTACATTCGTCAGAATAAAACAAAAACGTCACTTCATATTTAATAATATATATAAAAAAACAAAAAAAAAAATACATCCTATTGTGACGATAGGTATAAGTTTTCTAAGCAAAATATTTTGTGTTACATTTATAAAAAGAAGTTTAAGATCCAATTTTGAGAGTACAGACAGAAATACATACAACTGATTTTGGTTAATATTGCTTAGTTTCGGCATGTATCGGATTCGGTTCTCATGATACGCGGGGCAATTTGTTAAAAACTGGAAACAATCCTACAGTGCCGTTCCATCACAAGCTGGAGAAAGCTTCTGTGGGTTCAAAGATAAATATGCAATTAACTATTACGTTTTTGCAAATACCTATTTAAAGGTTATTTTTTTTCTTCATTTCAATATTTGAAAACAAAATTAGGTTTACCATGTGTGCACAATATTTTATTACTTATGCTTTATTGACTTGGTAATATCACACTTATGTGGAAAACAAAACACCTCACTCCACAATCTCCACACGGATACTTTTTTGAGAAAATAGCTCCCATCTGAATACATATTGTTTCGTAATATTTTATATTAGGAATTCAATGGTGTATTGAGTTATTAAATTTAAATTCTTTTGAGAAAACAAATTAACTAGAAGAGATTTGCACGAGATTTTAACCTGCGGCCGTGCCGCCTTAAACCTTTTAATTAAATATCAGCCGTTTTATGCGCGATAATTATAAAATAAAGAATTGACATTGAAACATATCAGGATTTTGTTCAATCGCACATGAATAAATATGAAGAATGTAATATTAAAATTATTAAAGATAAAAAAATTTTCAGACTAAAATCTTTCACTAAGTTTCTATCATACTTGAATATAAGAACAAAAAATAAAAATATAAGTAAATGAAATAAAACTAAAGGAAATAATAAAATATTCAATTCGAAATTCCATATTTTGATATACAATTAAAGGCAAAATAAAATAAAATGATTAGAAACGACTAAATTTAACTAAAAAAATAAATTTAAGGACGAAATCAATATGAAAGGTAAAAAGTATAATATAGCAACTGAAAGTAGAAAGAAAAAATTCCCACTATAGAAACATTAGCGTAAACCAAAGAGCGTGGCATCACCTGTGCTTAGGCAATGGTGCTTCCACACCATGATTGTTAATAAATGGTTCTATGAAATTAATTTTTAAATATACTCCAGGGTAAATTGAATACGGTGCAAATCATTATTCAAGCCAGTAATGTGATGATGACAGGCATTGAGAATTTTAAGGAAACTTCATCAGGACTAAATCATCAAATGAATTGATTTGTGTGGCACGTTTATTCGATATTTTCTTTTCATTTCATCCATTGGTCGCTTTTCCGCTGTAGCATCTTTGTTATGATTTTTTTTTTATTATAAATAATTTAGATACACTTTCACTCATCTTTTAATGATTGAATTTTATCGTATTAATTTATAATCAGACGAAGTAATAAACTCCTCTCTTAATTGTGTCCACAAAAAAAATATTTTATGAGTACATATTTTTTTTTGTAGGTTGAAATCGGTATGCTTGCGGTGGAAACTCAAATTTATTCTTTAAGGTTAGTTTACATGGTGGAGATTCCTTTAGTGTTCGCGGTTATCACGAAAAAGAAACTTTTAATCTATTTTTCGGTCGGTAGACTATGTGTAATTAATTGCAGGAATATCATCCAGATAACGGTCAAGAAGTGTACACAAAATATCAAAAAAAATCTTTATCATAAACCAACGTTTCACCCCACATTACAGAACTAATTATGGCTAGAACATGATATTAGAACAACATATGAGAACAAGATACAAACATTGTAAAATATGATACGACTAATAAGATTATCAATAGAAAGTTGTATAAAAAATAAGACTATAAGAATATTTTATAAAAAAAAAAAACTAAGAATATACATAGATAGTTGTATAATTATGATTTATATAAATACCAGTAAACTAAAAATATAAATATAAATACTATGAATAGTTATTAAATAGTATTTTACTCATTTATGTTTATATTATTTTCATTTTCTGTGTCTTTTTTTTTTTAATTTATTTTTTATACAACTTTCCATGTATATTCTTATAGTTTTATTATGTTTTAGGATATTTGTATCTTACTCATCCCTCATGAAGTTCCAAAAAGTGTGGCGAAACATTGTTACTAATAAATAGATTTCCTGCCATTTAGTGTACTTCTTAACCACCGTCCTTCCTGAAATATGGTTATTTCTTCGTAATCACAAACATAATAATTTCAAAGAGAAGTAAGAATTGTTATCAATGCTCAATTTTATAGGATTAAATCTGACCCAGTCACTAAACATTTTCTTAGTATATCATCATTGATACTGAAAAATATCCTAAGTGCTAAACACCATATTATTTTTTGTAAATAAAAAAAAAAAAAGAAACAGTTTACTGTGCAGGTAATTTTTGAGAAAAGGTGATTTATTCGATGCACAATGGTCGGTGAATTCGTAAACCTAATGGTTTCAATCGATTTTAATAGTGGGCGGTGGTGCCAATGAGAAAAATAAAGAAATCATCAGAATGGCACGTAAGATACATTTCTCAGACAACGAGGAATGATTATATAATATTTAAAAAAATAAAAATGTCATTATAAATAAAGAATTCAAATTACATTATAAAAGTTGATATTTAAATATGAATGCGATAGAAAATAAATAAAACTAAGAAGGGAGAAGTGGAAGAGGACAGAGGGAGTTGGTATGACCTTGCCTGGAAGCCTTCGCTGGATTCCAAGCATAGCGCTCTCCAGTCACTTCACTAGATCTCTCTTCACACCGACTGCGAAAAAATGGCTTCCACGTCTCTCTTTGAGCTTGAATTTACCACTACTATATCTTTCTGCATCTTTATTAATTTATACAACATTGTGGTCTTCGATATATATTAATATGGTATATATTTAGTTGACAAACTCAGGAAGTGTGAGACATCTTGTCAGTTGTTCTTATCGTAAGCGTGCATACATTTTTAATTTACTAGTCTGAATTATGTTATCATCACTTGTTATGTGGACAATGGACCTTTCACACTTTTGCAGAAACATTGAAACATTTTTAGTCATGAATTGAAGCGTTCGGTCGTAGAACTTAGTAACATTAATTTTTATGATTTAAAGTGTTTGAGATCACAGTTTTTTAAAAGTTTCATATCCAAAATTGTTGGCAGAACCTATATCAAGTTTATTTTGATAGGGGAATGATGTTGATATAAGTTATGGTAAGCGACTCCTCATTCAAGATTAACATTTCTAATTAACAAACATTTTAACATTGTAAAAGTTTAATTTTTTATCAGTGGTCATGTTTTACGACTTAAGACCTGAAATTGAAGTATCAAGTTATTTTTGTTTCATCGTAAATAAATATTTGATGACATATATTTCAAGCTCTTTTTTTCCAATAAATGAACAGAACTTCGTCTTACTAGTATAATAGAATTATTAGAACAATTCTAAAGCTAAAAATATTCAGCACTTATTGCTAAATATTTAATGAAAAAATAGTTCGTTTTCTGCCTTGTTTCATTTCGAATTTCTCCGCCGTCAAAGAGCTGACTTGCACTCTCCTGGAATTACAGTCAAGAAGATTCTTCTACCTGCCCAGGGTCCTCAGGTAAACACATACCTCCCTCAAGTAATTTATATTTTAAAAAAAATCTCAAGGAAAGAAGAGGAATAATTCGGCGAAGCGTAAATCGATATACACTAATTATTATCTAAATAACGCTATAATCTTAATAATATAATATTAATCATCTAAATAACGTAGTTATCTGAATAACTAGATAATAAATGTATTTTCTGATTTTTATTCCTAACAAAAAATATATCAAATATAATATTTAATATTATAGATATATGGTAATGTAGCAGGAGAAATTAAATTACAAAAATGTTCTTTATGTAATCTTACATGGACATCACCGATTTCAATGAAAATTCTTTTAGTGATAATAGGTCGAAAAATATTAAACATGTATTAGAGGGTTCTTACAAATGCGCCATAGGAACCGAGAAAAAAACTATTTTTCATAATTTTAGACATTCGTTATATTATCATATACAGCCTTTGTTGTGCATGAATGATTAATGGTTATTGTAAGCTAATTTTTTTTTTTCAATTTTTGTATTACAAGAACAAAAAATTATTGATTGTATTAAATGATTTTAACCGTATAATAAACAAATTGTAGTACAGTTGGTACCATTTCGTGCAGTTTAGAGGGTCCTAAAACCTTCTTAAGTTTCGTGTAGATTAGTGTTGATGTTTTAATTGTTTTGCGAAACAAAATCTAAGGCCTTAGTCTACCCAGTATGGCGAAAAATTTGAGCAAAAAAAAAATTATTTTTCAATTACTATTAAAACTCTTTTTCGTATCCAATATTTTTCGATCTCGTATTACCAAATATTTCATAGAAAACGGTGATCCCACGGGTATAACCTCACCTTGTTAGATCAATTTATAAATTAATGATCGCAAAGAACAGAAACTAAAGGGTCTAAAATTGTATACCTCTCTAATATTGCTTGAAATAATATGGCTTGAGGCAAGACAAATTTGAAATAATAAACCACAAATTTAAAGATTATTACAATTTTATCCTAAACGCTCATTTATAACGAATTATAGTATTAGTTTCTCTAATAATATAATTCCAACATATTTACTCATAATTTTATGGAATAAGAACTATTTAAAAAAATTAATAAGGATTGCAGAATTTTTCAAAACTTTTCTACAGAGAAAATTAAGTTATTAAATACATTGTGGTTTGTCATGTTCTTTTCGCGAGCCCTTAAACTATCTATTGCGTAATTTAGGACTGTTGATATAGTTTTTATCATTTGTAAAGATTAATATAACAATTAAATCCCATAATGTAATTTTAAAAAATCTGAAAATAAATATTTAAAAATAATGAGTTAAATTGCACGTAAATGCCTTAGTTTGTATAGATATTCAGACCATTACTTGATAAAAAGAAAACTGTAAAAATACTTATAATATAGATAATATAGTTCCGAATCAAGTTATTAATTATAAATACATAAAACAATAACAACGTAATATTATGGTGCTATTAAGATGGTCTGATAGTTGATTAGGGGCATTGGAACGTGAGAAGGGTTTTTTTTTTTTTTAATAATTTATTTATTGTTATTTACAACTGTTTACAAATATATACAACAAGTAAAGTGAGAAGGGGTTAAAAGAAAATTTTTTATTTTATAATTCTATATTATAATAATAGTATAGAGCTTTATATACTAACTTTAAGGAGTGTATTGATAATAATTGCTAATTAGAATAAAAAATAAAAGAAAATATACATATAAAAAAGAGGAATGGAAGATTATAGAAATAGTTGACAGTTATAACTATCTAGGTGTAAGTTCGTGCTTACCGTGTTGAAGTTAATAAGTCCAGTCAACAGGAAAACGGTTTTTTATACCGTAAGGTAGGGGTTCATATAATAGGGTCCTTCGTCTATAAGAAAGAATCGGCGACTCGATTATATAAAATTGTATTAAAAATTAAAATCTGTACCGCTACAACCTATGATGGGTTATGGGTGCAGTACTTTGTAAGGGAGTACTGTTACTGGACAAACAGTTGTACAAGGAGATGATTTGGTCAGAATCACACTCAACTGCCAGATTTTTACCCAATTTAAGAGGCTGGATGGACCCCAGGAGAGCTCCAGAACCCACAGGGTTGACTCACGGTTACAGTGTAAGAGAAAACATCTTTCTGCCGAGCCGGATTCGAACCCTGGTCCTTGGAGTTAGTAGCATCGTGCCTTACCACAGCGCCACCGTGCTCCTTACAAAATATATATGTTTCTTTAAAAAAAAAAACTATCAGCTACAGAAATAAGTTGATGATTTAGAGTAAACCACTACATAGAAAAGAAATTTATATAAGACTTTAAATAATAATAAAATTTAAAAAGTTTGAACGTTTATTACATTGTATGTTGATACGAACACCTCGCCAGAAGAGTAAGAGTTCACTGACAAAAATTCGTTTAGTATTTTAGAAAATAATAAGCATGTAATATATATAATAAACGCTCCTATCATGTAAAAAATAAATAAAACGACTTAAAAACAATACTTAATTAATTATTATTTATACAAGTCAGTTACAAATATATGTTAAAATTACTAGTTTTAGGATTTCAAATGAATTCAGAAGAACTTAGAGAGAGAAAAAATTAACGTTATCAAAATTATCGATAGAGGATAGACAGGTCAAAACACATTGATTTAGAAATTCGTACAATGGACTTCTGTATTTCTGAACAACCGTGATTGTCTTCAGTTGAGGTCCTCTCTCTTCTATCAATATCAATATCTCCATCACTTCTAGTATCAATATCCGTTTCTCCCTTACTTCTAGTATCAATATCCGTTACTTCCTTACTTCTAGTATCAATATCCGTTTCTTCCTTACTTCTAGTATCAATATCCGTTACTTCCTTACTTCTGGTATCAATATCCGTTTCTTCCTTACTCCTAGTATCAATATCCGTTACTTCCTTACTTCTAGTATTTCTTGGACACAAGTTTATGGCAAATACTCTCATACATAGCTCAACTTCATTAATATGAAAATTACAATATATAGTACTTCGTTATTTGAATGATGTAGTTAATGTTAATATACAGTTTAAATCTTCTTATTATATTATAAAAAACAAAACAAATAATAAGAATGTTAATTTTAATTAGTTGTGTATTTTAACTTTCGTATATGATGCATTGTGGTCACGTTTTGACTCGTTTTCGTGAGAATTTTATATGGAATTCAAAGAACTAAATAATTTAAAATTTAAAACTAAATTATTTAACTAATAAAACTAAGCTGGAAAATAACCAGTAGGTGAGTTTTTTTTTTTGCCACTGAAATGCAATTTTTTCATCTAACGTTCCTTAGAGGGAGTCTGTTCATGTCATCCCTGAAAGACTATAACAACTGTCGATACATCGTAAATTCCTAATCCTTTACGTTTGTTAGACTTGTGAAGGAGTTTATCCCTAACAATAAAGCTATCACTCTCAGCCTTACATAAAGATCTGAAAGCTAAATAAATCCCCTAAGATGACTGGAACAAACCAATTGTTGGTACTCAGTGGCATCTATAACTAATGCCACTTAGTCGAGTATATCTTGGATCGCAGATTACAGTGTATTATAGAAGAGATGGCTTGCTTTTTTCATAACTATCTTTTTTATATTTATAATACTTCTTGTCGTTATATTAAAATATGAATACAAAAATCTAGGGAAATTGTTTTCGTATTGTTGTTAAAAACTTGTAATAATTATTGTAAATATATGCGATTTTATTCTTTATTTGCGATTAATATTTTTTACTTAACAGAATGTTGATTTTTTGTTAGTTTTAAAAATAATGTAGTACTGTGAAACCTCTCATTTTAAAGGACACCTCTATTTATAGGACAAGTCTAAATCCACCGGACTACCTAAAGCGGACAAATAAAATGGTTTGTAAGAGCTTTAGGACATCGAAAAAGTTGTAAATTTCACTCCTTTTCGAAGACTCATTTTAATTTTGTTTCTGTTTCTTTCAAATCTTTGAAGAAACCATTTTTCACAAACTTCTTCGTTTATCAACAATATGTAGGTATTTGAATTTGTGGCAAACGTGTGGATCCTGCTTAAAAAACTCGTGCAGTCCCAAGAGAAGACAATTTTCCTAGCTCGAATATACAATAACTAAATGCTCGTCAAATGGATAATTCTAAAAAATATTTATTATTACTTGGTATAATTGACTAGTTTAATTTATGAAGTTATAAAGGCATTGGCTAATATTGTAGTTAACGAGCACAGGAGGTCGTGCTTAGGAATGGAATGCATCCGCTTCGACATTTACAGTAGAAAGTATTTTGGTGTCTATCCTCTCCTATTTTCCCTTCTATACCCTACGCAATTCAATTATAGAATCATTCGCAAATGAAATATGATTCATAATTTTATATGTGATGACAGGTATCTATTTAATATTTATTTTATTCTTTTTAATTTCCTTCCGTATTCACCATTATTTAAGATTTGTAAGAGAAATGCCACAATTGCAGTAAAATGACATGAGAATGTGCCACGTGCGACGAGAATAGAACAGCTGAACACGTTCAGGTAATAAGAGCTCTTAGGTTGATTGTTATTAAAGCTATTAGTTGTCCCGTTTACTACAGCGCAGTGAAATGTTTGTACAAGTCGCTCCTGTTAATAGTTTGTTTGTTTCAAAGACCTCTTCTGAACATAAAAAAAAAACTGAACATGCGCAGTAAGCTTTTACAATTGCAAAACCTGCCATACGCTTGCCAGTTTGATGACAATTAAAAATAGTTGTTAGAACAAGCCCAATGTCACCATGAAAACGAACAATAGTGTTAACGAATAAATTGAAAACGTTATGGTATGTGAAATTTAATATCGTTAAATTCTACGCCGAATGATGTTGCAAGCTGTACATCGTTGTAAACTTTCTGGCGGTCCTAAGACGTTTACTAAGCAGCTAATTAAAATTACAAAAAAAAAAAAAATAGATCTTTTTTGTTACTGTTTCTTTATTAATATTTTTATCAATCGAAAAAATATAAATAAATCAACCATAAAATTAGGCGTATGACGTAAAAATTATGGTTAAGCGACATGGTTCTAAACCACCAGCTGTGGTTAAAAATGAATTTCATAGCACTTGACCAACTATTGGAGTCCAAGGAACAACCAAAATAGGGTGATTGACAACCAGACCATTTAACAGAATTTTTATACTATAGTATTCCTTCGACGCCGAACTTTAGGGCACTGCTTGTTTTACTGATATTTTTCGCTAGGACACACCACTTAGGATTTAAAGATGAAAAACCAAATTAAAGATGTATGTTTTTCAATTATCTAACTGGCTACTAACTGTTTTAAGACCGTTAAGATACTTAGCAGACTCCGAATTTAATTTTTTTTATTATTATAACTTTTTTTCTTGATATAATCCATCATTTAGAAGTTCTGGGAAAAAAACAAAAACAAAAGTAAAACATAAAATAACGTTATTTGTTTTTTTATCAAACTATTTAGCTGCTGCAGTAACCGTTTCAGAACCGCAAGAAATGCGTTTCCTCCTTAATTTTATGCTCATTTATACTACTATATCTCAGTTTTTGACCAAATAAAACAAAAAAATAATATAATTGTTTCGTTTTTGACGGATCACAGTTTAAGACATACTACTTGGCCGAATTATTAATTTGAGGTACACATGCGACACATAACTTAATGTTCGTTAATTTATTTTATTATAAATGTTTAAAACTGATGCAAGGTTCAGGAAGGCGAAACAAACAAAGAGTTTCATAACCACTAGACATTCGTTTTACGTTAAGTTTTGTAGAAATTGTTAAAATTATTTTTAGATGCATGTTTTGTGGTATGCGATTTATCCATCAGCTTCCAGTGCTATAATATATTACCAAAATATTGAAATTAGTTTTCTAAAAACACAATTTAATTAAAATGGAGGTAGTGTTTTTTCTTCAATGATTTTTTAAAATAGTATTTCTAAAAATTGTAGTTTTTTATTTAATAATATTATGGAAGCAAAATATTACTTAAAATATGCTGTTGATATCGCTTTAGATCAGGGAGGCCATGCTAAGAGACTGTTTACAATGGAGCGGGAGTAGCGGGCGCTCAAAAGCGGTCCAGAGATGATCCTTTCAGCTCAACACAATGCCCTACATGCAGGAATCCAACCTCCTCCCCCCCTACCGTCTTAGCAGCCGTCTTCTTTTTATCATATTAGCAATTCTTAGTTTGCTATTTTAAATTAAAAAATGTTTTAAAGGATAATTGGAAATTAAAGACGTCTCCTGATATAAAGATTAAATTCATAATGCTTGATATATTATGGGATTATTGAACACAAACAAAGTTTTGCATTAAATCAGAAACGAAGAGTAGTTGAGTATGCCAGTGCAGTCCAGTAAAACTAAAAGTTAACCAACAAGTAATTTTAGACAAATTTCTTTCAATTGATTCCGATGTAAAATGTTTAATGTTCACAACATCTGAAGGTTTTTAGTCTACCACTCCCTGGGGGTGCGTAGGGCTAATATAAGCAATAACAACCAGAATATTACTAGTAGCTTAAATATATGTAACCTATAATTTATGTAACATGATACATAAAATCAAAATCTTGGAGGAAGGAATATAATGGAGACGGTAACCTGGCAGGAAATATTAAGCCATGGTATAGGGGCAGGTTACGAACAAATTACTAGTTGCTTCTGTTTCAGTTTCGATTACAATGGCGGACATTCTTATTAATCGCAACGTAAACCTGGCCTCAGGCGTGCCCTTTTTGGCTTCACTTTTGCTTTGAAGGAAAGCAGGCTTACGCCATCCCGCGGAATATAACAGCCGCTTTACCTCAATATATTCTAACATTCAACTCTAGGTTAGATGATAGTCTAGGGATTTTATGATCTAGCTGCAAGATTAAAATACTACTTGGAAGTAAATTTGAATACTTTACACCATAATGTAAATTGGTTTTGTTTAAGAAATGTTGGAATTCCAAATAGAAATATTTTTTCAACACACATTTACCTAAAATATATTGTATTAAAAAAAATATGGACAAGAATAATTATTGTTTACCTTTCTCCGTCCGGAGAATCTCTGACCAGCTTCACTGCGAACAGGAATTGGACGGCACAGACCAGAAGGCAACACAGGTTGAGAGAAAGGGAGAGAGCACAGAGGGCTAGCGTCACTTCGTAGACGAGAACGTATTCGTCGGGGGATATCACAGTCACTTGATCCGATCTGAGGAAGTCTTTGACGTCAGCGGCGGTCACTGGGGAGATCTTGAGCATGAAGACCAAGGATAGCAAGGCTAAGAGGAGGGACACTAAGCAGAGCAGTCCTAGCGAGGTGAGCATCTCCCGAACGCCGGGCTCCCGTCGCTCCAACAGCTGTTTAGTCGAGTTGGTACTCAACGGAGGTCGACCCGAAGAGAGGTTGAGGCCGCCATTGGCCACCCGACCGGTGCTCGCCATCCCGAGCGGACTCACGCTGCTCGAGTTGCCACCCAGCGAGTGCTTCGAGGTGCTGAGGGTTGAGACGTTGAGGCCCGCCTGTGGGTTGTAGCCATTCCTCGGGTCGAAGTAGGTGGGAGCTGGTAGCGGTGCAGCCGACCTAGAGATGTGAAGGCCGCCATTGGACAACCCCAGGGGGCTCACACTTGCAGGTGTCCCCGCAGAATGCTTTGAAGTGCTGAGGGTGGAGGTGTTGCTGTAGGGGTTGCCCATGTTGAAGGATCTGTGGTGGCTGGAGGTGGTGCTGACGTTGAGGACGGGGCCGTAGTTCTGCGGGGGTGGTGCCCTGTAGATCCTGTGCACCTCGCTAGGGGCGTAGCCCCGCGGGTCCTGTGATATCTGCCTCGGTCCACCGTTGCCCACTCCTCCGGATACCGTGTGCTTTAGCATACTGGACCAGGGCTCAAACTGTTACTTATAAACAACACTTCCATTTTCGCTATGTGTCCATCCTAGTCAATGAGACCTTGATCATGATCTAAAATCCGGAACCGGAGGACACGCGCCACCCTGAGGTGGCGCTTACACGTTACCTCCCTCCACAAATCTCGTCACTACAACACTCCACACGAATTAACACTGATTCACAACTGATATACCACGGAGTCACTCCTCCTATCGTCAGATCCTGAACCTTATAGCGTTCAGAATCTGGGATACGGCTCACATGATTCGGTTGCAGATGGAGGAACCTTCATTCCGATGCTGGAGAAATAGTATGTCGACAAAACCTGAAACATGACAGGAAAACTAATGAACACCACTGATAAACACCGAGTTAGAAAACTAGAAAAATAATGATAGTAGTTCAAATAACTAGAAATTTTAATGTAAAATTAAATGCTAAATAACTTAAATTCTAAATAACTAAAATAAATATTCTTTATTTTTATTTTTTTTAAGTTCGTTCTGAAGTAACTAAAGTTAATTTTTTTTATCTTTCTGAAAATATTTTTTTTTTGGAGAATAATAATAATACAAGATGTCACGATCAAGGGTTTTAAGTATTAGCGTTCAAAGTATTAATTCATACCATATATACAGAACTGAACAGGATTAAATTTTTTTTTAAATATAACTATAAAAAAAGTATTAAATCGATATCATAATAAATAGTAATTAATAATAACAAACTAATTTACACACAAGAAAAAGGAATTTTAATTTAAGTAAAAATGAAAATTACCTCTGACATATATTCACAATTTTGTGTATGTAATAAAAATTTATTTTTATATTGATTATATTTTTCTTAAATTTTAGTTTTGATTATATGCAAGTGATATTGAGTATTTACATGTAGCGCTTTTAATGGGCATTTTGATGATCTATTATTCTTTAAATAAATAAATCTCAATAATCATATTAATCTTAAAATGAAGAAGCCATTCTTTTAGATTGCTAAAATAATATATATTTTTAAATAGTGTGAAATTTTAAAATTCTTGCCGAATACTAAAATACCATCAGTTTATTGGTTAAATAAGAAATAAAATCATTTCTCTGTAATTGCATTCCTTAATGATGGAACCAGTTTGGATAGGGAATGCTGATAAAGAGAGATGGACAGATAATAGAGAGGAGTGGGGATGCTGAAGAGTTTGGCGCCCAAACAGTTGGAGCGTCCTTGGTAGACCGGTTGCCTGCGGCCAATACCTGCGAGGACCGCCTCATAGCTATGTCTACGTCTCCTCTCTACTTACTCTCCCAAGTACATTATTGTAATTAATCAATTATCAAGAATAAACCATGGTTTTCTGATTATAGCGCATGAGATTTAAAAATTAATAATAGGTAACAAACACTGACAAGAGAGAATGCTGTCAGCACAGTACGGTATGTAAAACATTATATTGGGCCACCCGTAGCTCAGTAGTTAAGACACAGTCTTACCAATTTGATGTCTATTCGCGGTGCCGGTTTGAATCCGGCCTGGGACGTTGACTTTTTTCATTGAGTGGCGGTCCCACAAAATGAATCACTTTGACCCCCAACCATGGTTAGGCAGTATAGGACTCCAATGGGAGTTTTGACCGAAAAAAACAAAAATATTATAAATCTAAAATACGAGTATGACCTTGCGAAAGTGATTGACAGCTGAACTAAATGAGGAACATTTATTTGTTGTGTAATTATTTATTTGTTGTGTAATTATCCTAAAAAGATGCTAGTAGTACTAGCACAGTTCTTCTCAAAGTCTATATACAACAAAGTCAGATTGTCAAGCATTTGTTTGATAATATGCACCAGCAATATAAACTTATAAAACTTAATATTATATCTGACTGAATTAACTTTTTAAAGACTCAAAGATTAATCAATACTTATTTTTTAACGTATGAGTGTGACAAAGTGATAATAGAAAAGAAAAAAAAAGTTTCATTTGTTTAGGAATTTGACAGCAATATCTCCCCAGAGCTAATAATGTCAACAAGAATCTTTCTTTCTTCTGTTTAGAAAATTATTATATAAAAATGGAGGAATTGTTTTGATGAATTATGATAATTGTTAAAAGTTTATCTTTGTAACTTTGGAAATATAAGTGAACTGTGTACTGGTGAATTAAGTCATAGATAATGATCATGATCTAATAAAAATAATAATTTTAAAAATAGAATATTTTGAAACAACTTAATTACTAATGTGAAGTAAAGTTTGGTTGGTAGAGCTTACATAGGAGGCCGGGTTCAGCAGATACGAACTTCAAATGGACTATATAGAAACAAGTATGACATTTATAAAAAAAATTTATACTTTGTAATTTTAACGTTTAATTTAGATTTGTGTTTTAATATTTAAATTTTAAGTTATTTCTATTATATAAGAAATTTTGTTTCTCTTATAAATAAAATACGCTTTTCGTTATATTACAAATATTCCTGGTATCAAATAGCAATAAAACTAAAATATAGAATTTTATAGGAAGATTATTGATTGACCGTGTGTAAAGATGAAAGGAATATGGTCCGGGTGCGGTCAAAAAAGAACAAAAAAATAGTAATGGAAGATTATTGATTGACCGTGTGTAAAGATGAAAGGAATATGGTCCGGGTGCGGTCAAAAAAACTCAAATAGTAGAAATATACTATTTTAAAAATAGTATATTTCTACTATTTGAGTTTTTTTTTACCGCACCCGGACCATATTCCTTTCATAGAATTTTATAAGTCGATAAACATTTGATAAGTAGAAATTAATATGATTTGTATTTAGTTGAATTTTATTATAGATTTATGTACATAGGTTATTTTTAAATTAATAAAAATGTTTAGTCAGAGTATGTTTACTTTCACTTACATATCTATGGAATATAGAGTAAGAGAAAATATTGCGTTCGAACAAATTTTCGAATTAAATTCGACAAAAATACTTGTTTTGAAGACCCCTGAGGCCAAACAACGAGGTCTCGCTAAATGATGTGTGTGTTTGATATTGACCACACGAGCTCAGCTCAAAAACTAAATGTCGTACGAAACTGAAATTGCATATTTTAGGAGTATATAAAGTATTTTACTAATTCAGAAACAATTGAATAGATACAACCAGTTTAACATATAGGACCAATGTCAAGTTAAGACCGATCTCAAGTTAGCATTGCTAATAACAGGCTATATCAGTTGGTTATTAATTGTTGTACTATGCAAGTGAGTAAAATGTAAAAATTCACTGGGAAGTTTTAAAAAAAAAAAATATTAAAGTAGTCTAAACGAATGATCTCCAAATCACAGCTGGATGGGTTAGTCCAGTCTGGTTCTCAATGCCTTATAAGGGACGCGGTCAGTCGAAATGACAGGGATCATTCAAAGGTCAGACTGAAGTGACTGACTTCAATCCTCTACAACAGAAAGACCAACTGTAAATGAGATGTCGAAGAGTTAGGTTCATGAGCAATGCCTCTTTCGATTCATAATAAACAGACAGTCTGACCGTTACTCTGGCATTTGTCTGCAAGAATAAAGTGAAACGCACGATATGAACGTAACGTGATAAGGTACGAATTTTGAATCATCAAATTTGAATTTTTTCGTGATTTTTTTTTTCGGAAATCAATGTCTTATTCTTTCACGATAAACCTCATTGTCTATCATTGATTTGATTACGATTTCGAATGATCATGTAGGAATGACTTTTAGCAAAAGTCAGTCTCACAGATCTGTTTAAAATTTCTGATAATAATAATTAATATGTCTAATATAGGTTTGAACAAATGTTTCTAGTGATGCCAAAAAACTGATGTACTATTTAAGGTATATAATACACAATATAAGTGACAAGCAAGGTAATGACATACAAAAAACCAAAGAGTAATAGCAAATAATGGATGCATTTTAAATCTTAACTTTGTTTTAACTCGAAAGCAAAAAAATTCATTTACATCAGTGAATTTGACCATTGGTATTAAACAAAGATAGCATCAATAGATTATGTATAGGTCTTCTGGCTAAGGAAAGAACCCCTTAAAGTTTACGAAGATATACTATTGCATAGAATATATTGTTCGAAGATGCTTGCTCCAGATAGAAAATCAAGTTAAAATACAAATCTGATTCGATTAATAATAACATGGCTACAGAAACGGGCTTGTAAAGTTTTTGCCAACGAAAGAATTACTGAAATCACAAGCGGTGCTACACCGGCGAGTAGACTTTGACGTAGATGGAAGCATTGTAAAGCCTGACCTTGCAGGCTGGGATTTCTAAAATGTTCAATGCATGGAGGTATGAAGGCAGAGGTTCCTTGCATTACCGCATCTAAGTCTACGTTTGACCTGATTAAATATATATAATTAATAAATTACCAATCAAAATGATCAAAAAAACTTCTTTAGAACCTCATTAAACCCATTATAGCCGATAGTCTCTAGGAATCCATGTGTGATAGTAAAAAAGTATAATAAAACATTTAATGTTTATTATTTTTAAATATAAGATATATAAAAAAATAATAATAATAAATTTTGCTCAAAATGAAGAAAAATGCAGCCAAAATTTAGTTTCTAAAACATTGTTTTAAAAGTAATATACGATTTTTTAGTGTAAAGTTAATTAATAAATTTGCAGATAAAAAGCCTTAAGAAGAATAAATGTCGACGATTACTCCATGTATGTTGCATTTATAATACAAAATAATTTTAGTAGGCCTGTGGTGAAAAAGTAAGGATGAAAAGTTTGAAAAAGGCCAAAGTTATAATAAAAAAAGTCGAAACGTCACAAAAGTATATATATATGCATAAATTAAAATTGTTTGAAAGTGAAATTAATTTAAAAATGTATTCTTATGTAGTTCTATTTTTTATGATTGTGGGTTTAGTTTTTTTCAATAATTTTGATTTGTAATTATTAATTTAAAAATATATCCGACTAGAAAAAGATGCAACAATTATAGAGTTGTCTATAGTAAATAATTTTGTAGGTCCCTGACTACTAAAGAAAAATAAAACAAAACATCTGTAGCATCAATGCGCATTGTATACATCGCAC